>NC_084996.1:20756344-20773844 GCF_963854185.1 Sardina pilchardus | reverse complement strand
ATTGCAGATGATCGGTTTTCTGCAAGACACTAATTTATGGTGCATTTTGCAGTTTGTTAACCAATTTTCTATTTCCATCCAAATGTCTTGAAGCTTCACACATTCCCAGAACGCGTGTAGGTCCAAACGTCCATCCAAACATCTAGGTTTGACCGCCATCGATTTGCTCAGACTTTGACCGCCTCTAGCATAGCGGTCATATAGGCTAGTGATTGTCAGTGTTTTTCTCTTCCCCCGATAGACAAAGTAGTGTTGCATGATTTTTATGAAAGTATGATGTATTGCGACATCGAAGCAAGTGAAATTTGTAGTTTGTCTCATTTCATCGAACAACAGACAGGCTACACTACCCGATCTGGTAAAGTTACAGCTGATAGAGGGCTGCGAAGTGCAGAAGTGCCGTTCACCCTGTTACAAGTTGATGAACCGCTGAAATGATTTTGGAAACATTTTAAGATAAGAAAAACTCTTTAGTGTTGCTTTAACCAGACATCCTCTGCGAGTATGCCAGGTTTTGTGGAATTTCATCCATGGGAGGCTATAAAATAAATGTATTTGTGTGTATATTTAGTGACTACACCCATCGGCCTGCAGATGGTGGTATTAAGCAAAGGGTTGCTCCATGCTACGGTCACACACACACCTACACACACACCGTAGACAGGCATACGCACGTACACACGCACCAACACACACACACACACACAAAAAAGGTACAAACACATGCATAAACGCCCGCCCACACACGTATACACAGACACAAAACACAAGGCAAGCAGACACACAGCGAAAACTCAGACAGAGAAGCACTCGTACACACTCATTTACATACATAAAAGTTGCAGTAGGGGATGGAGTGGACGATGGAAACGCGTGATATTGGAGAGAATGTGCAGGACTGAGCGGCGGTCATATTGTGTACTGCTTTGCGGTACATCTAGTTTGAACCATATCTGCAAAAACTTTCAGGTGACCACCACTACTCTGTTCAAGTGAGGCATTTGCACATATGACAACATGACACCGAATTGAACGGTTTTCAATGTTTATACTTTATTAAAACAGCATATACTGTTTTAGTCACATGCTCAATTATTCCTCATCTTGAATGCAGCATTCTCCCCATAGCTCATCCTCGTCAAAGTTGCTTGTGGTTGAACACCATCGCTTGTCATGGTTGATGGTAGTGCATTTCCGGTGTACTGTGCCCAAGTACACGAAAGGGAAGACACAAGGTGCACCTTCAGCATTCCCATTAACGGTGGGCACGACTGGAAACAGCAAAGGACAGCATTAGACAACATGCACAGTAAGAGTTCAGAGTAATATTTGTAATTACACAAGTCGGCTCTTTTTCCACCTAATATCACTATCAGTCACAGCTGGCAGAGCAGTCTGCAATAATGGTGCTTCACTCTGTTAAAGGTGGTCTAAGGAATGTTGGGTAACGTCTTCTGTTGACAAACAAAACAGTGCTACAGTAGCTCAACTTCCTCCCCCTCCTGCACAATTGGAACTCTCCTAAACGTACATCTCTTGCTACCAACTTGACACACCTCAGACTGGATCACAGTACCAATCCTCAGTACATTCATGCATACCTTATCTATAGTATTTTACTGCTCCTTAGTCATGTTGATTTGTTGATTTGCTTTTTATTTTTCCTGTTTACATTGTACTGTATGTTGTGTGTGGTGTCTTAAGCTGCTGGGACCTTGAATTTCCCCTTGGGGATCAATAAAGTATCTATCTATCTATCTATCTATCATCTCGTCAGTGAGGTTTGCAGTATGTGACAAATGTTTTAGCTTAGAAACTGTAACATCGCTTAGAGCACCTTTAAAGGGAAACTATGCAGAATTGGCGATTTCATTGCCGCTTACGCTTTTGCTTTTAGTTTTCGCTTTATGCTTGCATATTTCTCTGCAGAGCTTCCCCTACAGCTTTAGCGTGTACATTTTACAAAACTCCTCAATCGGTCAGTCTGCCGTGCCTTTTCATGAGACTTCACATGACACTTCCTGGAGTAGACCATGGGTGTGTGCCCAAGGGCTCCTGAAATTGCAAGCGTGGTTCTACCGCTACAGACCACTAGGGCGGTCAAAAAAACATTGTTCGACCGGTAATGACTCATTTTAATCATATACAACAGTATGGAATGAATTTATTAACTGAAACACGTTGCATAGTTTACCTTTAACTTAGACGCCCTGTTTAGCATAGTTTCAAATAAAGTGCTCCAAATTAACTGCTCAATTGACTCTGGTAGACAACTGACACAGAAATACTGTAGGCTGAGACAACAGGACCTGCAAAATTATCCTCTTGTCTCGGCCCAAGTCAATCTATTGCTCCCGATTTCCCCGGAGGGGAGTTGGTTTAATATTTTTAAGACAGAGGGAAACAATTTGGAGAACATGACAATAATTCAGTTTGGGCAGCTCTAGGTAGGGTAGCTAGAATAGAAAAGATACTTTTTTGATCCCGTGAGGGAAATTCAGTTCTCTGCATTTAACCCAATTTAACCGAATTGGTGAACACACACAGCACACAGTGAACACACAGTGAGGTGAATCACACACTAACCCAGAGCAGTGAGCTGCCTGCCCAACCAGCGGCGCTCAGGGAGCAGTGAGGGGTTAGGTACCTTGCTCAAGGGCACTTCAGCCGTGGACTGGTCGGGCATCGAACCGGCAACCCTCCGGTTACAAGCCGAAGCCCTAACCAGTAGGCCACGGCTACCCCTGCTATGCTCACATCACTATGCTGTGTGGTACCACCAGTTAAAGAGGTTACATGTCCATCCCATGTGTTTTATAATGTGTTTGCAAGGCAAGTCTGACAACTGCTACACCATGATTCCTCATTCTTTGGTAACAACTACAGTTAGCATCATTAACCTAAATGTGCACGCACCTCGCGTTTCAAAGACCATCACTTTATTTCCCAGTGCTTTGCTGATGTTGCCGAGTGCATCAAAGCTGTCCACTTCAAACACATGGTCCGATTCTGGTTTGGATGCAATGGCACGGAGCTGGTCTTGCGCCGTCTGGCTGGACCAGGTACTGCCAACCTGTAGAAAGAGACAGAATCACAGAAAGACATGTCAGTGTTTACAAATAAAACTGATGTGGAGCAATAGTGAGTGGAAAAAAAGTCAGACAGGGTAGATAGAACAGGAATCTGTACATTATGCCCCTCCAGAAGAGCTTAGCAGAATTACATTTCACAGTAGGGGGGGGAAGGTGTCTTGGGAGACATGACTCATCACACCCCAACAATTCTATATCTTATTTTGAGACTCAATCTGTACTGAATGCAAATTTAAATGCATAACTTTTCAATTTCGCCCCCAGTTCTAATTCATTTTAAATAATATTTCTTACTTAAGTGCAACTTGAGTATCATTTATCCTAACTGTAATCGATCAGTGAAAGACCACTCAAGGGCTGTTCACTCCAGAAACAATAACTATGATAAAACAAGTTATCTTGTAGACACCACAATACCACTGATATACAAGGGAGTGTGCAACTGGCATGCTGGCTGCAGTGATAGCCACCACACTCTTAAAATGAATGTGTTGAAAACACGACATCTGTGCCCAGATAGGGACAACACAGTTAGTCATTTCCAACACATTGTGCAACGAATAACAAAAGCAATGTGTTGAAAATAACACATCTGTGTCCTGATGGGGACAACACAGTTTCGTGAGCAGGATGAGCACCACAAGTGAATATGAACATAGCGTAGCATCTCGTACCCCAATAGCGTATCGAGTAATATTTTCTTTATCGGCCTCTGCTGTGACACTGGGATATCTTGAACCATCATGAGTCAGCCCATCTGTGATGAGAATGAGGATTCTTTTGGCAGCAGGTCTTGCTCCAGCAAAAGCATGAAACACATATTTCCTGTGTAAATAAGTACAGATTAATGAAACACTTCAAATGATCATGCAAACTATTATGAACTCTTCATGAACAAGACAAGGAGGTCAATAATATTAAGATATCAATACATAAATAATTCATTAGATCTGAAAAAGTGGAAAGCAGAAGGAAAGTTTGTGGTAAATGTGTAGCGTTAACAGAAATGTATCAGAAGTGGAAACACACATCCTCATTTCAGACTTACACAACTTGGAAAACAGCGTATCCTGTGTGTGTGCCTCCTTGTCTTTGGACGATACTGTCCACCTGATTTCCAAAACCTGTTCTATTGAACTCATTGAAGTTCACATGTTTGGTCATCTGGTCAGAGTACTGTGCAAAAGCAAACTGTGGAAACAAAATGAGAAAAAGAGAAATATAATGGTTCAGCACAAGTGTACTGTATGCATGGCTCAATGCCTTGGAAAAAGTACTGTATATCTAGACAGCTTCTTCATAGTTTATTTAAAGGAGACATAGAATGGAAACCATTTTTTTTCTTGGTTTTCATGAATTATGCGAGGTTGTGCCTAAACAAAGAGCCATCATGAACATGAGGCATGGTTGTGCCCTCCTTCATATGAACATTTTGAACTTAGAAATAGCCACTAAAAAAAAAACCAGGTGACTTTGAAGAGAGCCTGCTTGTGATGACAGACATCGCAAGGCCATTGAAGTACAGTTGTGGTTGCCAAAGAGGGTGCCATTTAGTCAAATGGACCATTTCAATGCCCAGCCTAAATATGTTTTTTTTTTTTTTTTAATCAAAGTTGAATATGTACCATTTTAACATCAGAGAACACAGTGCAATACTCAATTCATCCATTCTATGTCCTATTTAAGCTACTGGACCAAACATATTGAACCAGTAATGAGTACAACTTACTAAGGTGTTATATTGCAGTAGACTCCTGGTCACATTCTTCACAAATGTCTTCATGAGAATGAACTGGTCTGCTTTCACACTTGAAGATCCATCCAGAAGGAAGACAATATCTGCAGCTGTTGAAGGAAAATATTAAATTTAGCATATCAGTTAGAGTTTTTAGGTTATTATTTAAGTCTGTTCATATCTACAACCCCTGGCAAAAAAAAAGAAATTGGATTCACAGAAGTTTTACTTTATTAGAACAAAAGACAAACTATTGTTGCAGGGGGAACTAATGGAAAAACTTGTGTGGCGGAACAATTGGGAGCACTTAGACTCGGCGCAGTAATATCCTCACTCCAAAGTGAAACTGAAAGTGCAAGAGTGAGGATATCTGCGCCACACAATATAGCTATCCTCTTACCTGCTTAGAAATGCAGCACGTTTTATTTTGTCTCACCATACTTGGACGTGTGACAGCCATCCAGATTTCAATGTATACCAAAATATATAAAAGTAATGACAGCCATCTCCATGGCCAGGCAACCTTATATCAGTAACTGGAAACTTTGTTTCCTTCAGGCAGTTATCTTTATATTTTTCATTGGAATGGAACCAAATACAAGCCCCATCATTTCCTTGCCCTGTCTAGCTTTGAGACACCTCTGAACATCACTCTCATCCAATCATTCATAATCGCTTCCCTTTAGTCAACTGTAACTGAATACAATAAAAATAGAAATATAGAAAGATAACTGCTAGGGGTTGTATAATGGAAGCAAATTTACAGTGGTTTTGCAATAAACACGAGAATGTTTTAATCCGGTGCTTGAGTCGTGAAGGTCGAGTCGGAATAACTACTCAACTCATCTATAGTTGAATAAGCAAGCAGAAATATCTTCAAAATAGATTGTCAGATTTGCACAAAGATTTATTTCTAATTCATTATGCCAGCGAGATGACAATGATATTAGTTACAAAGGAAGTCAAGATAAAAGTTTAACCCAATAAAAATTGCAATATTTTTTTCACACAGAAATTGTCAGGGTCTTAAAAAGAGTGAACACATTCCTTAGACTGTTGAGGATATTAGGGTGAGGATTGCCACATTGGATCTGTTTAGGGATTATTAAATTGTCATCAAGTACATTTAACACAAGTTAATGGTTTTGGAGAGAGTATCGAATATCTGCAAAACTTCTCACGGAGGTAAACAGAGGTATTCATGAACCTGATAGTGAATGCGAACAAACTCTTACCTTGGGTTGTTGTGACCGGATTTGAAGATGCAGGTGGACAAGTTTGGTTGCCTGTAGATACAGTGGTGAATGAAGGAATGTCTTGTACAGGTGTATAAAACTAAAGAATAATTGAGATATCAAGATATCTTTATATTTAGTGGAATTCATGAAATCTGTTCCATACTGTGGCTTCCATGTCTGAGATCTATTTGCATTCTGAGGCCCAGCATTTGTCTAGCAGTATGGTCACTTCATTGGTAGTGTCCTCATTACATTCTGTATTTCCAGTTAAGAGGCTTTTGCGTCAACTTCAGCCAAGCTAACAGACAAATGCTCTACTGATTTTTTTCTACTAATGAAGGAAATTACTTTCAATGACCGTCAAATGTTCTGCAGAGTTTTGCTACTGGCAAAATCTGACTGCAAATTTGAACATACATCTACTGCAGGCTTGTGCACAATTCCGAATTTTAGAATTGGCCTCCATTCAATTCATGAATTGGAATTGGCCCCACCCCACAGGAAGTTGAATTTTAATGACAGGAAGTGGAATTCAATTCATGGCAATTCAAAACAATTCCAGTGTCACATAACAGGAAGAAAGTGTTGAATCTCCCATACATTCAGTACATTTGGGAAGGTTACTTTGGAAATGTAGGCCAATTGATTGTTTTCAATGATAAGTTGTGTGTTTGTTGCGATCATATGACATTTTGTGAAACGTCATTGTTAAACACTAACTTTAAATTATGTACAGTATATGAATTTCTTTGAATTTCTTCTTTTAATTCTGCATCCTGTTTTTGATCAATTCAAATTCAATTCAAACCCAATAATTGAATTGGAATTTAGGAGTAATTCTCAATTCAATTCTGAATTTTGCACAAGCCTGATCTACTGATATGGTATATAGGTTTAGGTGTATAAACGCACTTACCTTGGTTTGGACAATTTCCAATCACCCCTGTAGACACAGACAAAGTAGGAATGTCAGGTACACGTTTCTCAACTTAATGTGCTGAAATATCTTTATATCTGTGCCATGACGTAGAGAATGTGATACAGATGAGCTCATCACATGTAAGGAGGAGACACGAGTGAATGTATAGTGAATGTAGTGAGCTGGCACTCTTTACAGCTGCAGGGGCGTAGATTTGCGTGGGGACCGCTGGACGTGCCAACTCCAATGTCAAATGACGACTGACATGTTCCTACCAATATTCAGGTTGAAACAAAATAAAGCGCCTCATACAGTATGCTACACAAACGGTTAAATTAATATTTTTTTTTAAAAAGTGGGAGTTGGCTGGGTTTGATCAAGGGTTAGATCCTGTTTAGGTGAAACATTTTAATTCTTCTGTGGTAGGTGTATTCACAAGTGCAAATTCATCTAAATGCATGTACCTTGTATGGTCAAGATTTTCTCTTCCAGTGATTTTCTGATTTGTTTCAGTCCTCCGAAGTCGGTCACTTTAAACACATGTTCTGATTCTGGTTTAGATCCAATGGCCCTCAACTCATTTTGAGATGACTGGCTGCTCCAGGCAGCACCAACCTGTGAAAAAGAGTTTCTCCTTTAGTCTATCAATTATTCAACTAGGAAAATCCATTAGCACCTGACATTAGGGGACAGTCTCTGGAGTACGCTTGACACATCACATCCCAAAAAAGTCTTATGTTTGAACGTTATAATCACAGTCAACTTACAAAAGACATTTACTAGCAACATGAAAACCACACCAATATCAGAGGATCAAAAGGCAACCCAAATACTGATGAAAGTGAAAAACCTACAGTATGAACATAGAGTTGTGCCTCATACCCCAATAGCGTATCTAGTGATGTTGCTTGCATCAGCCTGCGCTGCAACACTGTGATAGCTTGCAGAATCAGAGGACCGCCCATCTGTGATGACGATGAGGAATCTCTTGGCACCAGCTCTTGCTCCAACAGATGAATCAAACGTATCTTGCCTGTGTTAAAAAAAAAAAAAAAAAAAAAAGTATAGGTTCATAAATACTACAAATGAACTCTTCATTAACAAGCTCCAAAACGGGTAACTTTTTCTACAGTTTTGATGACCCATTTAAAGCAGAAAAGATTTGTGGTGAAAGTGTAGTGCAGCAGTTTTAACAGTTAACAGATAAATGTATCAGAGGGGCATTTCACAAATCTAGACAAGGGATTAAGCTGGTATTTGTGGTTATCCTGGCTGAATTTAGTGAAATACCCCCCCTTCATTTAACACTTACAGAGCTCTCCCCATAGCCCATGCGGTGTACGTGCTTCCACGGCTCTGGACGATACCGTTCACCTGACTTTCAAATGTTGTTGTGTTAAACTGCTTGAAGTTGACATGTGTGGTGAAGCTACTGGAGTACTGTGCAAAGGCAAACTGTGGAAACAAAATAAAAAACTTCAGCAGACGGCATAACATCCCCTGTAGACATAATGTGTATACAAACAGTTTATTCAAAGCTACTGAACCAATAATATTGAATCAGGAATGAGTTCAACTTACTGAGACGTTATACGGCAGGAGACTCCTGGTCACATTCTTCACAAACGTTTTCATGATCAAGAACTGGTCTGCAGCCACACTCCCAGATCCATCCAGAAGGAAGATAATATCTGCTGACGCTGAAAGGGGAATATATTACAGAGGACATTGGTATACTATGAGTCGAGTTAGGGGTTAAAAATAAATGACACAGCCTTTTGATTCGTTTCTCGGGTTTCATCATATTCATAAAGACACATTCTATTCACAGTGTTTGGAATACAAATAAAAATACAACCGGTCAATCAATTTCCAATGCATTTATTATCATCATCACAACACAAGTATTTTGTTATTTAGCCTACGGAACTGCATTTTTGGTGAATCAGATAAAAAAAAAAAAAAGCTACAATGTTTCAAACTAGCTATTTATGACTTACCAAATGGTACAGAAGCCTAAAAAAGACGCACCCTAGCGGCAGCAAAAGTGTAGTGTAGCAACTGTTGGCTTGCAAGCTGAAAAAATTAAACTTCTATCGGGCCAATCACATCGCATATATTGTCAAAAAGTAGATGATTGGTTGTAGTGCCATCTTATTGTGTGGAGAGGAAATTTGAAAGACAACCGTTTATCCCACATCTCCGATTGAGCCCTGCCATATGGCGAGTTCCCAGACCTTATCTTGATGTGTTCATCAGGCTATACAGAAGATGATTTTCAAAATGTTTAGAAAATGCGTGGCATAATATTTCAATATAGATAGCACTTATTTAGGGCTGGAACTAATGATCAGTTAGTTTGCTGTCGAGGAGTAAGTAAAGCAGAAAAAATTAGTTTATGCAGCTGCCATCAGAAAATGTTAAGTTGTTTGCTTTCAAATATGACAAACTTATTAACCCACAAAAATAATTTGTCAATCAAAATGTAATTTATAATAAACAAATCACTTAATCAGTTAACATATAGATGGAATAAACCAATAGATGGCATGGCGAGCAGTTGATATGCCTATAATATTGTAGAAGTTGCTTGGAGCAACATTGTTCGCCAAATAGATGGTCTTTGCTATAATTTGATGGGATTGATGTACTTGATTGATTTAAATTGACAACTAAAAGATTAATCAAGTCTATTGGATGCGCAGATGGATAGGTTGGACCAGAGCGGTAGATAAAACAGAGTGGCGACACGCCCATAGACCTCCATAGGAAAAAATGGCAGTGCTTTTTCCAGGCTATTTCCTCGTTATGGGACTTTTGGAACTATTTACCGCCAATCTCTTGGTCAGTAGTGAATGAGTTAATGGATTACGCCTTCCATTTCAGCCATTCAGCAGAGTTTTTTTGGAACTTTTGATCGTGTGGCGGCAACATCAAAGAGTGTCGCAACTCTCTATGGCTCTGGGTTGGACTGTGCACATGATGTATGCACAGACCAGCACCAGAGGTGCACATCATAGATCAGGGCCCAGTTTCCCAGATTTGTTAAGAAGCTCTTAAGTGCTAAGAACTTCTTAGGAGCGTTCTTAGAACATTCTTAGAGCGCTCCTAAGAAGTTCTTAGCACTTAGAGCTTCTTAACGAATCTGGGAAACCCGGCCCAGATCATTAGTGACATCACCTGTGTTAAGTGCACAGGTAGAAAGAATATATGGCAGCTTTTATTTTTTGGAACCAGGAATGTCCGTCTGTGACCAGCACAATAATTCATCGGTTTCATCAGGTCCCTTTCCACAGGTGTATACAATCATGCACCTAGATTATGAATGCAGACTGCATGGTGCTTGATTAATACACCTGTGGAAAGGGACCTGATGAAACCCATAAATATGGTGAAAGTGAATAAACTCTTACCTCGTTGTACCACCTCTGTAGACGTGACGCAACCTGTAGAGGATGGCACAGTAGACACATATGGTCAGTGGATCTTACACTTAGCCATTTGCCAAACTTTCACCCACAACAACTGTACAAGTGTGTAAACTTTGAGATATCTTCGTATCTATTAGAATACATAATATCTTGATTGAATTCAGTTCATTTTCCGTCTGACATCCATCTAATGGAAAAGATACTCAGTAACGGGGAAGCCTCTCCAGAAAGCAAACAGATGTCAATTTGTGTTTAGCTACAAATATGCAAACATTAGCCATTGTTGTCAGCGTTTCTTGCCTGCCAGTAGTCACGTGACTGCAAAGTATGAACACACTACACTTAACGGATTTGTAGTTGTTGGTGGATCAATCGGAATGCAACTTTGAGTGATGGGCACCAACAACCCGTAAAAACCTGCATCCTTATGTTGCGTTCGACGGCATATGGGACGTGGGACTTATCCTACCTCCAACTAAAAGTGCACTGGAATGCCTGTCGAAGTGGAACCTCCCAACTGGCGAAGTTGGGGGAGTTCGACCTGCCCTGACCTCACCAAATTAAATCGGAGGTTAATGGCGGCGCCCATGGAATCACTCATTGTGAGAGATAAAACTTCAACGAATAGGCTATAAACATTATTTCCCTACGTATAGGGTTGTTTTAGACCATGCAATTTTAACACAACTTGTTTTTTCATATTATGGGCTGTGTCAACCAATGTTACCAAGTGCGTCCATGCTTTTTGTTTACATTCCACTTCCAATGACCTGGGGGGTATTTCACAAAACCAAGATAGGGGATTTAGACAGGCTTACTGGGTTATCCTGGATGAACATAGCCTTGACTTGGTTTCACAGAAGAGATCACATATAAGTTACCATGGGAATTTATACTTGGAAGCTAGCCTGCTCCCGACCAGGCTAACAGCCAAGCTAAGTTAATTCTAATGGTAATTACATTATCTGATTGGTTCTGCTAGCTGTCAGTCGAATCAGACCTCCATGCGATTTTTTCAAAGAGCTGTATTCCATTTATATATTATTTGCTACTTGTATTTACTCGCAAAACACAGCAGAATGGCTGCCTATACCATATGGGTGTCATTTAAATTATGGTGGCCTTATAATACTCGTTGTTTGCTTCTTTTTTGACGGACGTTTGATGAATAGCCTACTGTAGTAGTTGGTTAAGTGGAGGGGACATTTTTCGAAGGTGTTTTCAACTAATTCGGCCTTTAAGACAAATTAAGATAATATAGGACATACTTTGTGCATCTTTGCGGTGGCAAAGAGCTTTCTTAATGACGTTGCGTGCTGAGACAAGGAAGCTCTCACACGTGGGTGCATACGTAAATTTGCATTCAGTTGATCTGCCACACCTACTCCCGCTATGTAACAGAAATACTCATGATTCCCATCCAAAAAAGTACAACTTTACCTCGTTGTTAGTCTATATCAAAAGCGGTTGTTCACTTTGTGTGCAAGACGCTATTTTTCGCGTCTTTTTTATTCCCACCGTGAGTTATTTGGGGGAGAAACGAGAACGCGCACACATACCGAATAACTTAGACCTGTCTTGACCTAGCCGCCTCAACTCATCTGCGCTCAGCATTAGTGAAACGTAGCATGTTTACTTTGACCAGGCGCGTGTGTCGTCACTTATCTTGGATCTACTTACTCTGGTTTTGTGAAATAGGCCCCTGGAACGCTTTAAAGTAGGAGCTAGTACACTTCAGGTAGGATAAGTCCCACGTCCCATTGCCATCGAACGCAGCATTAATTGTGCTCTTGTTTGAATCATGCACTCACTTGTTTCATTCCTACATTTTATTCACAGAAACTAGGAGAGTTAGCACAACAGAGTTCACAACACAAGTTCAGTAAAAATGGAAAGTTTGTCGTTCCCCTCAGAAGCCAAATAGACAAGTTACCTATAAAAAAAACAAGGCATTCTTTAAAAAAAAAAAAACACAAGTTGCAAACATTTGACTTAATGTGCAGACAGTGAGCTTTATCCGTCAGACAGTATGTAAACAGACATTAAGATGAGATGTGGACTTACCAGTGGGTGTTGCAGTGGAATACCCACCTGTTGGGACACCAATACAAGAAGCCATTAGATACACACACCCATTCCACAAGGTCTTACAGAAGCCATCAGATGCACACACACCTATTCCACAATATCTTAGAGAAGTAGGAGAGAGGAAAAGGGGATTGCTTCAGTGGGTGACAAAGTTAAATTCCAGAATCAGGTGCTCATCAGGATCAAAAAGAATTAATGTCAAAAAAAGAGAGAAAAGATCCGAGGCACTCCGATATACAAGTAAAATTTCTTTATTAAACTTTTAATAAAAGACTTTTACTTATATATCAGAGTGCCTCGGATCTTTTCCCTCTTTTTTGACATGAAATCTTAGAAGTAATTTAGTGGGACGGGAAATCTAAAAAAAAAAAAAACGTTGTTGTGTAAACAGGGCCTAAGAGACATCAGCCCGCACTGCTTACTCACAGCAAGTGTCAGTACTCATGATGCCCTGCTGCCCACTACCAAGGGGTGTGTGTGTGTGTGTGTGTGTGTGTGTGTGTGTGTGTGTGTGTGTGTGTGTGTGTGTGTGTGTGTGCAAAAGGGACCGGACTCCCTAGCAGAGGCCACAATTAATTACTAAAGGGAAGATTTATTTCTCATTCCATATACTTCTTGTAATTCTTTGTCTGGTGGTGGTGAATATACCCGTGGGTAAGAAAGGGTAGCCTATAGGAATATATATATGTATATTTTATAAACATAAAAACAAAATAAATATGACAGTAAGTGTATAAACAAATATTCTGAGAAAGCTTACTCAATGCAGTCATGAAAAGCCACAGTGGAAGTGGATTAATCATTGTCTTGTCCGTGTTCTTTTCCGTGACCAAATCTTGTACCTGTGAAAACACAAATGTAATGTCAGAGTTTTGCAGGAGCATCCAAGTGAAAGACTCAAATTCAAATTCAAATTCAAATTCAAAGGAGCTTTATTGGCATGACTCAAATAAGCAGTGTTGCCAAAGCTGACATATTACAAAACAAACAGATACAATATCTGTTTGGGGTGGAGTGAAAACAATTGAAACTGATAGGAACTATTTTTAAAATAGGTAAATGAAATTATTAATACTCATTAAATGCAGGAAAACAGCCAGACAATTGATTTGTTGGTATAAATCCACAGGAGAAGCAAAAAACTAAACGCTGAAGACAAGCTGACAGAACTAACAAAAGAAAACAGAGGGCACAATCAAAATAGGCAGAATTCAAAAACAGAAAAGAAGGGAAAACTTACACTTACAGACTTCCAGACTTCACTTTCAACTTACACAACAAGTGCAACAAACCAAAAAAGATCAAGGAAGCACAGAGAGATTATAAATTCACAGACCAATGAACAGATTGACAAATAACTGGACGAGACCAACTAAACAATAATAGGGAACAGGTGTGAGCAGAAAATGGAGGGAAACCCAGCAAGACAGGAAGTGCTGACCAAATAAGGTAAGGGGCGGAGACAGTCACATGTAAGCAGGCAGGTAAACACAGAGCACATGGGGAACAGCAAAATCATTAACACAGGACAATATACAGAATGGCCACTAGGGTGGCACAAAATCAGCCCAGGGCCCGGTTTTTGCGGGTGATCCAGACTAGCCTGGGCTCGGTTCCCTGATACATGCACTTACCAGCTCTCTGTGATTCATCTTAACCCATTAATGTTCATAATGACAGCTTATTCCATTTACAGCACTTAAAGTAGGCTACAAGATAAACAAAGCACAAATCAGTTGATTTTTTAAAAATTGGTCAAATGCGGCTGCAGTGGCAGATTTTCTAAAACTACTATTCTTAGTTGTTAGTCACATGGTTTCAAATTTGTTTGAATCCCATTAGAACACCTCTAGAACATGGAGTCAGGAATGTCAGATCAGGAATGTATTTAATACACATAGGCCTCAGGGATGTTGTGCCCGCCCAAAATCACAAGATTCTTTTTTTTTTTCTACAGTGGTAGCCTAATCACAATTGGACACTGGAAGGCTGACTGTGGTGGTAGTGTCTTCAGTAGGTCTAGCCCTAAAGACAACTACTGGAAATGTAATGTTATCCAAGATTGTTATGAACTGTCTGTTAATAGCCTAGCAGTCATCCAAGAAGTACCCCCCCCCCACACACACACACACCCCTCCTTAGTTTCATCATACAGGCCTAAATCCCGCCCCAAGAAAATTGCCAGATTGACCTGCAGAACTAATACAGATGTGCAAATGTATTAGAATGGGTAAACCCAGCCCGCTCTGCAGCTCAGGCTGGAAACCTGCACATTTATCTCTCCTGCTTCTTGTTTCTCCACGTTTGCCGGGCCCAGTCACAAACTGGCTTATCCACCAGGCAGGCGCACCCGGATCATTGGTCTGATTGGTTGGAGGACTATCCAAATGCGTAGTAGTCATTTGAACTACATGTATGCCCACTGATCATGACTCTTCTTGTGCAGTAGAAATACAGCACAGTCTCCCCAGACTAATGTTCAATCTTAAAAGTGTATATGAGGCTATATCAATTTTGTCATACTAAAATATGTATTGTCATAGTGAATATGTATTCTTTGCAACTGGTACAGTAATTTCCCGCATATAAGCAGCATTGTGTATAAGCCGCAGGACAGTGTTTTATGCAAGTTAAAAGAAACAAAGCCATATTAACACCATATTAACTGCTTCCCTGTATTGACCTCATAGCTGAAGAAATTTAGCTAAATCAATGTATAAGCCGCGGCTAATAGTCGGGAAATTACGGTATATCAAACATAAACTCACATTCTTTTATTTCACTTGTAAATTTCAATAACTTTATTCCAAAGACTTCAAATAATTTATTGGTTCAAATAAATACACATCACTCACAATATTTTCATCAGAGCTTTCTCTAAAAAGTTCAGACCAGCAGCCCTATTCTCCATCCTCATAAATACGTATTTCAAGTAAATGTACAGACATAACTCACTACAAAGGAAGGCATTACATCTGAATCTGAATGGAGGAAGCCTCAGGCCTGCTGTGCTGTGCTGTTGAATGACCGGTAACACTAGCAAGTGGTCAAACCTACGGAGCTGCCGCACACAGCTCCAGAGAGGACCAGAGCTTTTGCAGTTTGATACCAATTCAGGGCCACTCAACAGTTCGGCTGCTTGGACAGATATTTTCTTTTCTTTTTTTTCCTATGAGACTTTCCCATAGATCTACAGAATTGGATTCTGCCCAAGGAGACATGTTGACTAACATGTCTTTGTTATACCAAACGATGTTTGCATCTCCTAGAAATTTGACCACCGCTCTGGTCTACAGCAAGTATTGTTTTTCAGATGATATGGTTTGTGGCTTGAGGATACTACACTCTGAGAATAAAAAGGTGCTAAATAGAACCAGAAACCTTGCTTCATTTATGGCACCCCTAAATGGTTCTTTAAACCATTTTGAAGGGTCCATCAAAGGAACCCGTGAGGGTTCTTTAAAGCCTGCATGGTTCCATATAGCACCCCAAGAACTCTTTTCTTTTTCTTTTTCTTTTTAAGAGTGTAGTATTAATGCTAGCAAAAGCAGAATACATTCGGGATTTTACCTAAACTCAATAAATTCCTCTCTGTGAGAAAATGCCTAACGGTGATTTCAGTAAGCTAAGGTCATGCTTGTTTGGTGTATACAGGCACAGTTTATGGTGTGTTTCACCAGAACAGCGACAACTGCAACTTCGGCGTACAAAATAAATCAAAAAAAGTAAACATACAATCATATTTCAATGATCCAATACTGACACTTAAAAGGCAATAGTCTACATAGCACGTATCTGTCGATCAACATTTCGTTACATAACGCTGCATGTAAACATGTAAAAACAGTGGACTGTCAACCCTATTTCCTGCTAACAGTGCACAGAGAGACATCCTCAACCAGTGCACAGAGTAAGTACTACGAGTGGAAAGCGTGTGTGGGGTCGTGTTCCCTCCTCTTGCTGTCTGGCAGGAGTGATCGTGCGTGACGAGTGTGTGTTGTGTTGTAATGTAACTCAGTGGATTGGACAGACCTACGGACGCTGTCGTGTGTGTGTGTGTGTGTGTGTGTGTGTGTGTGTGTGTGTGTGTGTGTGTGTGTGTGTGTGTGTGTGTGTGTGTGTGTGTGTGAAGCGTGTGTGCAGTAGTGTGTTCCGTCCCTCTTGTTGTCTTCTGATGGGGCCGAACGGACTAGGAGGGTAAAGGTGTGTTGTAGTGTGGGGAAACAGGCTCAGGTGGTACATTGATGATCTGTTTATCAACATGTCTTTAGAAGTAATGCTGTGTTTAAAAGCGTAAACCACATTGATGATCTGTTGATCAACATCTCTTTAGAAGTAATGCTGTGTTTAAAAGCGTAAACCACATTGATGATCTGTTGATCAACATGTCTTTAGAAGTAATGCTGTGTTTAAAAGCGTAAATCACATTGATGATCTGTTGATCAACATGTCTTTAGAAGTAATGCTGTGTTTAAAAGCGTAAATCACATTGATGATCTGTTGATCAACATCTCTTTAGAAGTAATGCTGTGTTTAAAAGCGTAAACCACATTGATGATCTGTTGATCAACATCTCTTTAGAAGTAATGCTGTGTTTAAAAGCGTAAACCACATTGATGATCTGTTGATCAACATGTCTTTAGAAGTAATGCTGTGTTTAAAAGCGTAAATCACATTGATGATCTGTTGATCAACATCTCTTTAGAAGTAATGCTGTGTTTAAAAGCGTAAACCACATTGATGATCTGTTGATCAACATGTCTTTAGAAGTAATGCTGTGTTTAAAAGCGTAAACCACATTGATGATCTGTTGATCAACATCTCTTTAGAAGTAATGCTGTGTTTAAAAGCGTAAACCACATTGATGATCTGTTGATCAACATCTCTTTAGAAGTAATGCTGTGTTTAAAAGCGTAAACCACATTGATGATCTGTTGATCAACATGTCTTTAGAAGTAATGCTGTGTTTAAAAGCGTAAACCACATTGATGATCTGT
>NC_084996.1:20726344-20751344 GCF_963854185.1 Sardina pilchardus | reverse complement strand
TAGCGGTGCTTCGCCTGTGATGAGGCCGAATATAGTTCCAAGTAAATATCTGCCCAGGTAATAACCTCGTCCAATTTTGCTTTATGATATGTACTCGTTTTGAACACATGGCTCCCAAGATATATTTAGAAAAAATGTAGATGTCTCGGTCACTTTTTTTGGAGGGCGTGCTAACTGACACCCTTCATTTACAGCAACTGTGCTAAGCTAACGCTAAAAACGCTGCTCCCAAAGCAGGACAATGCCCGGACGGATTTTAACCGGGTTTTTTTCACTGTTCTAACTCCGGGGGTGACCGAGACAGGCTTAATTTCATTTTTGGGTGGAGTATTCCTTTAACTGGAAGAGTAGGCTAGGCTCTGACGCAATGACGAGAGCCAACATTCTAAGGCGCTCCGTTCCAGAATGTTTGTTGTGATCGTCATGTCCAGAGCCATGGCTCTGGTCATGTCCATCGATGTTGAGGATTATTGATACAATGCGTGTGTTCTTATCTCTGCGGCGACTGTTAATATTCTTATGAAATAAACAACTTGAAGTAGAAGTAGTTGCTTACCCGTCACAGTGGCGGGTGTGTTGACATATTTCACCCGCCAGCACGCAAAACTACACGCATTTGGCGGGTGGCGGGTGGCTAATTTCCATCCCTGGTGTGTGTGTGTGTGTGTGTGTATCTGTGTGTGTGTGTGCTGATTGTGCAGTACCCATGCTGTAGGTGCTGTGTGGCGGAGACCTCTCAGCGGTTCCCGGACTGAGGCTGGAGCAGGGGCTGGAGGCTGGGTAGTGCTCCCCCCTCACACTCCCCCACTCGCCCCCGGGCTCACTGGGACACACTCCCGATACGCGCCGCTCCGTACCCACCAGCTCCTGTCCAACACACACACACACACACACGCACACACACACACACACACACACACACAAGAAACACTGACAACAATGTCTAACGTTTACATGTTTGTAGCTATACACAAAGTGACACTTGTTCTGTTGTGTGATGTCCTCATCGTACACCCTGCCTGCCGGCTTGATAAGTAAGGTGGGTTTTTTTTTTACAAATAAATACATAAATAAATAAATAAATAAATAAATAAGAATAACAGAATGTCAGGAAAATCTTCCAAGTATTTAAGATTTTAAGAAACAAGAACCACAAAAGTAGTATGTTTTTTGACTCTGGCCCAGAGGCTTGTTTCCTCAGCGGTTAGCGTCCAGGCAAGATCTTTGATTAGCTTACTGGGTTTTGTTGTGACGTCACATGCAAAGTATGAATACTGGAAACCCTATGTGAGTAGATAGAGTAGCTCCTCTATGGTTCTGTGGTAAATGGGTGTAGTTTGAGTGTCTGACCTGGCGGAGGCGCTGTTGCTCCCTCTCTTGCTCTGCGAGGAGCAGGGAGAGCTGAAAGGCATGCTCCTCCTCCAGAGCCTGCACTCTCCACTGAACAGCATCCACTGCATCTGTCACACACACACACACACACACACACACACACACATAGAGAAACATACACACGCTCACAATTAAACAACTAGCAATCAAACACTGAAACAAACCCTGTATTCTAGCATGATTTCTGCCACTTAGATTAGTAGACATTACAGATACAATACAGCAGATGTATAACAGCCAGCTGCGAACGCACACTCTGTATAAACGTACTTTGCACTCTGAAATCATTACATTGATCTCATTACATTGAACTAATCATTAAAAGAGAAAACAATTAAAATGTGAAAAATGTATTTTCATAATCGACTATAAAAATAATAATTAGTTGCAGCCCTTACCCATAATTTCCCAAGTATTAGCAGAGTCTTATACATTGGTTTTGCAAAATGTCTTCAGCTATGAGGTTAATACGTGGAGACAGTTAATGTGGTATTAATATGGTTTTGTTTCTTTTAACTTGCATAAAGCACTGTCCTGCGGCTTATACACAATGTGGCTAATACACAGGAAATGACTGTCCACATTACATCTTTAACACATTGATAGGTAGTCCACTGCCTGCCTCACCTGTGCGCTTGTCCTCCACAGGTGTGCTCAGGAGGCTGGGGGTGCGCCTGCTCTCGTGATCGCTCTCACTGTCCAGCCGCAGCCTGACCTGAGAGGTCACGGGGTCAGGGGTCACGGGGTGGTTCCGCAGGAGGGCGGGCACGGGGCTCTCCTGCCCATGGCCCGGGTACGGGGGTCCGGGCGGAGACCTGCGGGCGGAGGGCCTCTGCGCCACGCCGGCCATGAAGCGCGGGAGCCGCTCCTGACTGCGGTCGATGGGCGCCACGCCGAACTGGCTGTCCAGGGTGTGGCACCTCCGCCGGAAGCCCTCCGGACCGGGCGGGTTCGGCCCGCCCACAACGCCCTCTGCCTCGCCGACGGGGCTGGGCACAGTGTTGCTGGCGCGGCGGCTACCCGCCACCCAGCTGGCGCTGGACGCGTGGTCAGGCGACCTCTGGTCCATGGCGAGCCACGAGGCGATGCCGATGTCCTTGGGGCGGGACGCCGCGATGTCGGCGGCGGCGGGGAAGGAGAAGAGGAGGTCGCCGGTGGACACGGGCCTGGGTCTGCCGCGGTGCGGGCGCAGGGTTGGGGTCGGACTCGGGCTCAGACTGGGCTCGGGTTGGCACAGCCGGGCCCACGGCCCGCTTGGCACGGACTCGGCAGGTCCACGTGGACCCACGGCGGGCACACTCTCGTCCTGGCACTGCCGCTGGACTGGGCTTGCGGTGGCGGCGGCGGCAGAGGACACGGGGCTTTGGCGTTGTGACGCCGTCTCGGCGACAGGACTTCCGTTGTCGTTCTCTTTGTCGGACAGGCTCTCGTTGGCCACAGCTGCCACTGGCCTGGTGGCGTTGGCACCGCTGGCGCTGTTGCAGTCGACCTTTGACCCAGGGCCACGACCCTGCTCGCGCTCCATGTACTCACGTGACTTCCGCAGCAGGCTCTGCAGACTCACCTCCCCTCCCATACTGTCCTCCTCCATCTCTACCTCCTCCTCATCATCCTCCTCCTCTTCCTCCTGCTCCTCCTCCTCTGTCCTCACCTCCACCTCCCTCAGTCGGAGCGCAAACGGCTCCACCTGATGAGCGGGGGCCGTGTCCGTCACCACCACCCTACTAATGGGCAGGCACTGCTGGTCTGAGCCCTGGGGGAAGCTTCTGAGCTGAAGCTCGGTTTGAGGATTGTGGTTCACAGGAGAATTTGGAGCCTTGGACGGCTGGAGCACTTTGCGTTTCTGTTTCTGGAAAAAAAACAAAAACAAATCGTGCCGATGCCAAATGTGAATAACTTAAACTTTAAATGAAAGTCTTTTTATTCTCCCATTCAATTAAGCACTCTTAAAAAACTGAATTCAGTTGATCAGGAATAGGAACTTAAGAGAATGGCATACAGTTTCTATTGTAAAAATGAACTTAATAAACAGCTTTTCGGTCCTTCAATCCTCCTCGGATTATTTGTAAATTAACCGGAGAATAACCTGAGAAAGGACCGAAACCTCGTTTATTAAATAAATACATTTTAGCAAGACAAAAAGTGTACGGGAGTTTCGGAAGTTCCTTGACAGTCCACCTCAGGTCTTCTACTACGCACCTGTACAGAAGAGGTGTGCAAAAGTCTTTTGTTTTCTCAAATTCTAAAATTTTTCTCATATTTGATATGCAGCAATTTGGCACTTATTCCTCAAAAGATAACAGTCACGGAACACACGTTTGTACAGATATCTTCATCTTGCTGTTCATTCTTGAGAACAAGCTGAGCCGGTTTTTCAGCCAAGGTTAAACGTTGTATCAAAGCTATGGTATGGAGGGCCATTGTCAAGACAGTTATTCATTAGCCTGCTGTGTGTGTGTGCAAAATAAATGTGTCAGCTTTATGGTGTGTTTTAACTGAAATAGTAACAATCTATTAGTGTGTTTATTTGTGTGTTCATGACCATACGTATGCCTAGTGTGTGTGTGTGTGTGTCTTTGTAGTGTTTTTATAGCTGTATGCGTTAAGTAAGTCCTCACCTGGGCATTGTCCAGAATATTCTGCACCTGTGTGAGCAGGCTACTCCTGCACAGGACCTCTCTCTCGGCCTCCTTCTCAGCTGCTCTCTGCCGATACACACACATCTCTCTTCGCTGCTCCTCAGTCAGCTGGCAAGAGACAACACACACACACACACACACACACACACACACACACACACACACACACACACACACACACACACACACACACACACACACACACACACACACACACACACACACACACACACACACACACACACACACACACACACACACACACACACACACACACCATAAGTATGGTCATAAACACACAAATATCACACAATCTTATAGATGTTACTATTTCCGTTAAAACATACCATGGAGCTGACAGATTTATTTTGCATTGCTTAGTTAGCTTAGCTAACACACAAATGCACAAAAACAAACACCCATCAAGCAGCATTGTGTAATAGCAGTCAGGATGCAAGTTCATAGACACACACTTAGTTCTCATTTATGCCAGCCATGAGTTCTTTCTCTCCAACTTCCAGTTTCTTTGTTTAGCTCTTCCTCCAGTCCAGCCCTTGGAGATTAACAATGGGGAACAGCTACAGGGACTCATAGTACACAGAGCCCTTTTACCCAAAGAGAAAAGCAGTTGTTCCTTCCGCACTACCATGATTAACTATCTGGTGCGTCAACGGGCGGGAAGTATACTAGACTCTGACGAAGACCTGGCAGAACGTTGAAACATTAGTCCTTTATGTTGGGACATTAAAATAAAAATAGAATCTGAAGATTTAACATATGTAGCTCCGGTGAACAGACACCTCTCTCAAGCCCTTTTATCTTCACTTGTAGATAATTGTGAAAATGCACTCAGTCTCCTCTGCACAGGAAAGTAATGCTGATCTGTGCAGTAAACCGAAATGCTGATATTGATGTGTAGTCTCTGATAGACTGCATTAGGCGGTAGTCAGCAGGACACAGACAGACCCACATGACTCCATTTACCCCAACTGTCCACCCTAATCAGTGCCATCTCCAACAGACAGAGCAGTAATCAAATCCTAACCAGTTGCCATGTCCTCTGGTGAGCAAGAGAAATTACATTAAGTGAACATTGCCAACAAGGGCCATCTATCATTAGATAGTAGTGGCTTTCAAAAATACATTGGGTCAACACCATTACACTTTGTAAGTGCTAGCGTTTTCTCAAGCACTGTCAAGTCAAGTCAAGTCAAGTTTATTTATATAGCACATTTCATACACAGAGGTCATTCAATGTGCTTTACATAAACAAAAACCAAACAGTAATTATAGCAGATAAAAGCATAGATGGGCAAAGAGTAATAGTAATAAAAATAATAATAATAATAATAATAAAAAGATCATAATAGAAAATAAAAACAAAGCATAAATCAAGATCAAATCAATAAGGAATAATTAACATAAAAGACTCCAGATGGAGTAATTAAGAGACAGTTAGCAGAAAGCATCTGAGAACAATTTGGTCTTAAGTCTAGATTTAAAACAGGCTGCAGTTGGGGCCTTTTTAATGTCATCAGAAAGTTGGTTCCAAAGCTGAGCCGCATAGCAGCTAAAAGCTGCTTCGCCATGTTTAGTTCTAACAGCAGGCTTTACTAAGAGGTTTTTCTCCTGAGACCTCAGAGGACGAGAAGGTGTGTACTGCTGAAACATGTCTGATAGGTATTTAGGTCCTGCTCCATTTACTGATTTATAAACAATTAGTAGTGTTTTTAAAGTCAACTCTGTGACATACTGGAAGCCAGTGGAGAGATTTAAGAATTGGAGTAATGTGCTCAGTTCTTTTTGTTTTTGTGAGAACCCTAGCTGCTGCATTTTGAATCATCTGAAGCTGTTTGATAGTCTTTTTAGGAAGGCCTGTGAAAAGCCCATTGCAGTAATCAACCCTGCTAGAGATAAATGCATGAATGAGTTTTTCTAAGTCATGTTTTGACATTAGCCCTCTCAGTTTGGCAATATTTTTGAGGTGATAAAAAGCTGATTTAGTTATCATTTTCATGTGACTGTTGAAATTTAGATCACTGTCGATTAATACACCGAGATTTTTGACAGTATCCTTTGCTTTCAATCCTTTTGTTTCAAGGAGAGTGGCAACCTTAATCCTTTCCTCCTTTTTACCAAATATTATTGCTTCAGTTTTTTCTTTGTTCAGCTGAAGAAAATTTTGAGCCATCCAAGTGTTGATTTGTTCTATACACTGACATAGAGATTCAAGGGGACCATAGTCTTTTGGTGACAGAGCTAAGTAAATTTGTGTGTCATCTGCATAGCTATGATATGAAATCAAATTATTTTGGATGATTTGTCCAAGTGGGAGCATATAGAGGTTGAATAATAGTGGCCCCAAGATCGACCCCTGGGGAACACCACAGGTCAGGGATGTTGGTGTTGAGGTACAGTTGCCGATGGCAACAAAGAAGCTCCTTTCTTGTAGATATGATTTGAGCCAGTTTAGAACTATGCCTGTAAATCCAACCCAGTGTTCTAGTCTGTGTAGTAAAATATTGTGATCAACAGTGTCAAATGCTGCGCTAAGGTCCAGTAGCACTAGGACTGATGTTTTACCAGAATCTGTGTTGAGACGTATGTCATTGAAAACCTTAATGAGAGCTGTTTCAGTGCTGTGATTTGCCCGAAAACCAGACTGAAAGTAATCAAAATACCCATTTGATGTTAGGAAGGTGGTTAGTTGATTAAAGACTACTTTTTCAATAATTTTGCCAATAAAAGGTAGATTGGATATGGGCCTGTAATTGTTTAAAATGGAGGCATCCAGGTTATTCTTCTTGAGCAGTGGCTTTACAACAGCTGTTTTTAGTGACTTAGGAAAAGTGCCAGACAGCAGTGATGTATTTACAATGTGAAGGACATCTGAGGCTATAAGGTGAAAAACAGTTTTGAAGAAATTTGTAGGCAGGGTGTCTAAGACACACGTGGAGGAGCTGAGAATCTGTACTGTTTTTTCAAGTGTTTCGTAGTCTATCAAATTGAACTCTGACATCAAGTTAAGTTTCCCTCTATTTGTAGCTGGAAGTTCCGGGTGTTGAATGAGTAATTTAGCAGATATATTGAGTCTGATTTTGTCAATTTTACCTTTAAAAAAACATGAAAACTCATTGCATTTATTAGTTGAGAGAAGTTCGGGCACTAATTGTGAGGGAGGATTTGTTAACTTTTCGACAGTGGAAAATAAAACACGAGTGTTATTTGAACTCCTACTGATGATGTTAGAAAAGAAAGACTGTCTTGCTTTGCACATTTCAAAGTTATATGTGCGGAGCATGGCTTTATGGATGTCATAGTGGATCTGAAGTTTGTATTTACGCCATTTTCTTTCAGTTTTCCTACACTCTCTTTTTAGGAGTTTAACCGCTGGATTTTGCTTCCATGGTGCTTTCTGTTTGTCCTTAACTTTCTTGGATTTTAAGGGAGCAATGCCATCCATAATGTTTGCCATTTTTGCATTAAAGTGATCCAATAAGTCTTCTACTGAGTCTGACAAATTACTTGATGTCTGTGAGAGTGCTTGCTCAAAAAGAACACTTGTCTTATCATTTATGATTCTCCTTTTTACCAACATAGATCTGTTCTGACTGTGTGGGGACATAGACACATCAAAGAACACGCAGAAATGATCAGATAACGCCAGGTCTTTAACAGCTGTGGAGACATTGAGACCCTTTGTGATAACGAGGTCGAGTGTATGGCCTTGAGAGTGTGTTGGCTCCTGTATATGCTGTGTTAGGGAGAAAGTGTCGATTAGTGCAATGAATTCCTTGGCATAATTGTTTTCAGGATTATCCACATGTAGGTTTAGATCCCCTGATATAATAAGACAGTCAAACTCTATGCAAATGACTGATAGCAGTTCACCAAACTCTTCAAGAAAGACTTTAGCTGAATGTTTTGGAGGCCTGTAAATAGTCAGTAGTAAAATCTGAGGAGAAGACTTAATGCTTGCACACAGATATTCAAATGAAGTAAATTCACCAAATGATGACTGATTGCACTGAAAGGATGCCTTGAAAATTGTAGCTATCCCCCCTCCTCTTTTATTTGCTCTGGTAGCACTCAAAAAACTGAAATTTGGTGGAGCAGATTCGATGAGGGTAGCAGCACTGTTTGCTTGGTCTAACCATGTCTCAGTTAAGAGTAAAAAATCAAGGTTGTATGTGCAAATAAGATCATTAATTAAGAATGATTTGTTTGAAAGAGATCTGATGTTTAGGAGAGCTAGTTTTGCTGTAAGAGTTGGCAAGCTATGATCCACTGGGGAAATCTGAGGCTGTAGTGGTACAGGTAGGAGATTTGACTGGTTTACCCTGTAGGCTCGATGTGCTAGTCTTCTATTACTTGTCAGAACAGGAATAGAAAATGACATAGGCTTACTGGGTCCCGGCATGTTCTCAAAACTACTGTCACTACCATTTCTATTGCAGGGACCCACAGAATATCATACAATACTCTCATGAAGTTGTTGCTGCGTAGGTGATCCTTTTGCATGCGGAGGGGGAGGGCGTGGAGGTGCACTGCGCTTCAGTGCTGAAGGTCTTGGGCTGTTAAAAATCTGCCTGGCTGCTGGTAGCAGTCTCTCCATTGTTGCAGGGAACGTCATGTGCTTGAGTGGGGATGGTGACGGGTATGTGGGGGATCCTGTGGAGTTTGTTTGGGTGGTGGAATGATGAGGAAGGGATTGGGATGGGATATTAGGTGGGTTTGGGTGGCCTGGGTAGTTGGATTGGGTGGGGTGGTTATTGGGTGTGTGTAGTGATGGGAAATCAAGGAATAAAAGTCCAGAGTCTCCATCTGCCAGATGGAGTCCTGGGGGGTTTGTTGCTTCGCTATTAGCAAGTATTCCAGTAGTGTGTTCCATGTTGTTATGGCTTTGTGGTGGCAAGGAGTCAACGGAGGTGGGGAGGGGCACTGGTACATGACCCTTCCTTTCTGATAGCCTTCCAACAGCTTTGATAGGTGCTATCTTCTCCTGTTCATGACATCCATTTGTTTGCTGAGATTTCGCAGAGTTTGACGCCAGTGATTTACTATGAATCATTTTAGCAGCACCCATCTTATCATGTCCAGTGGACGTGGCTGGGCATTGTTGTTCTGGTTGTTTATGTTTCTCCAAGGTCTGCATGTTGATGTCCTCAGTTTGTTCCGTTTGTGTGGCTACTGAGCGCTTATCAGAGGCTTGGCTCAAGGTTGGCAGAGAAAATGTTGGGTGCAAGAGAGAGAGGTGATAGTTCTGTGTTAAGATCTTGGCTCCAGTCCAACTCAGCTCTGTGCTTTTTGGTCTGAAATATTCCCTGCGATTCCAGAAAAGGTTGAAATTGTCAATAAAATTCATCCCAACTGAAAAGCATGTTTTTGCGAGCCAGGTGTTTAAACTAAACAGTCTCGTAAAACCAAAGCTTCCCTCTGCTGGGAGTGGGCCACTGATGAAAGTTTGTAATCCAAGTTCAAATAGAGCAGAGAAAAGTTCCTTGAAATCTTGTTGGACATACAGTTGTTCTTTGTAAATGTCATTTGCTCCAACATGCACAATGATGCGCTTGATAGTTGTATATTTTGACACCAGTTCAGCCAGTTTGTTTTTTGTGTCAGACACTGAAACATTTGGGAAACAACATACAATCATCCTTTCCCCATTTAAAAGTCTCACTGTAGAGTCGCCTAGAATGAGGGTTGTGGGATGAACAGGTGCCGAGTGCTGCTTCTTGTCTGTGCCCGTCTTTCTATTGTTGTGGTTTGCTCGCTGCCTGTTTTGGGTTTTTTCCCTGGGAAAAACCTCTCTCACGTCCTGGAGGCATTCAAATCTGTTCCATAGTTTTAGGGGCTCTGGGTCACCCCTAGGACCACAAGCCCTATGGTTTGCTGATCTGTCTGTATTTCTGATCCGAGGCCTGGAATTAACATTTGAGTTTACTGGTGTTGAGGTACGTACAGTTCTTGTATTACGTTTTTTGCTTTTTGGCCTGGCACCTTGCCTGCGCCAAGGCTCAGAACTCTCATTTTGCTTTGTGAGGTCGATGCATTCAATGCTATTGGAAGATTGTTGAGTTACATTCTCTGCATTTCCAGTTGTCACTGTACTCACTTCATGAGATGTCTCTCGTAGTTCATCCGTCTTTGATGAAAGGGCACCAATCTTTGATTCCAAGGCAGAAATCCTCTGTTCTAGTTCAGTACATTTACTACATGATCTCCTGCGTCTCGGGCCGGAGGAGTGCATGTTGTTTAATCCAACTTCAAGGTGACTTGCCGTTCATGTAAAGTAAAAACTAACTATTAAAGTTTCACCGTCTTTGCTAACCTAGCTTGTAAATGAAATAAAAGAAAGAAAAAGAGTGAAAATTGCTAAAGGGATAGTAAAGCAGGAGCAGCAAGAAATGCGTCCTACTCGCTTGAGTAGGAGGAGGATCTCTCTGTGACAAAACTAGCAGTTTAGTGACCACAGGGGAAGTTGACCTCAGAGGAGAAGTTGACCTCGAATGCGAAATGTTCAGCCCTTTATATGGTTTAGTCACATGGATCAGAAGTAGACTTTTTATTAAAGTTTTATTTTTCGGCCATATATCATCAAAACGGGGGCATATTGTAAGTTATTGCACCATTGACAAATTACAACTGTGTCCGTTGGTTGATAATATCTCTGTCTCCACGCAACTGTGTGCATCTGGCAACGCCAAGAACTCAGTGTTAACCCAACCGTCTCTAACTCAGTGTTGACGATGTCCACAAATCCCCCTGCTGCACATGGCTTATTATTAACACATCATGTCCGCATGGCTGGCAATAGTATACTAACACAAAACAAGGCCATTTGCCCCCCAATAACCGCGTTCCCCGTTAACATACCCGGGGTGACAGGATAGTTTTGCCGTGGATACAGATGGCTGAAGATTTCAGCCATTGGCCAGGTGTCGGCGAGTTGGAGCACATCCTTTCCCCCTGCCCCTCCGATTGCAGCTTGGCCAGGCTCCGCAAACAGAACTCCTCGTAATTGTCCATCGCTGAGTGAGTGCTGACCTTAAACAGTAAATAAAAAATCAAAGGTTTTCAACGCCAGACTTCCTGATGCGCTCTGAACCAACCTCAAACGCAAGATAAACACAGACTGGCTGTCTGTCGATGGTATCGCTGACATGCAAGGGCAGTGGCCAAGACTTGACTTCAGCGAGAAATAGAAGGACATGCCAATCAGGATAGTGTAGTAATGTATTAAATCATCTATGAATCGCTTTTTTTTCGTAAGATAACGTTACGCTACAAACCTCGACATGCGTTTGGCTCAGTGTCCCACTGCCCTAGTAGCCTGTCAGTGACCAGCATTCGTTGCTGCTAACTGACTAGCTAAAGCAAGGCTGAACATCTGTAACGTTAGCAGCGTTTCTTTGTCGTCCTGCGGAATGTAGTTAAACAAAAAATACTAATATTAATCGAAGAACGTTTCGTATAGCTAAACCGTATAGCCACGCTGACATCACACAACGTCAAGTCAATCGTAAAACAACAATGAATGGTGAAACTGGAGTCTTGTCAAATACGTTAACTGATAACGTTTTTGGCCCCGCTCAACTAGCGAGTGCGGCTAATTGACATCATACAACTACATTGTCGAACGCGAACAGAGCACAAATACACGCCGGACTCAAACGGTTTAGTTAAAATCTAAAATATTCGCAAGCGTGATTGAAATTGACAGGTTCGTTCTATTGAGCAGTTGCAAGCAAGCTGGCGCTGGCTGGCGCGAAATCCTGATGTTTCCTGCGTCTGTACACCAGCCTACCTTCATTAGGGATCCACAATTCCATCAAAGTTCCATCATCACCGACCCGTCTTGAGAGGTTCGATGGCATTTGTTGGTGGTTTTCATATTATCCAATGGGCCGTCATGCAGACCCACCTAGTTCGTGTTAAGGCTAGCTAACATTACACATACACCGTTTCCTTCCGTCGGTGACTGACTGACAACAGCGCCTCCGCCTGTCAACTACATCCCGTAGCGGTGAACTGTAGGCTGCTCTATCTTTTACTGTCTATGAGGCTACCCCTTAAATGTGTATTGAGCAGTACAAGTCGACTACGAGATACCACATTGCATATCATTTGGATCATAAAGAAGGGCATTTGAGGGGGGGAAATAGACAGGAGTATAGCCCACACATGCTGCTTTAACACTACATTGTATATCTAACAGAATGTCAATGTCCAAAATCATTGCATGGTTGCAGATGTAAATAGGCCTACCAGAGACAAGAGTTTGTTTATCTTATTTATTATACATAGGCTGTATTTCCAGAATGCACATTTGTATGATAAGGTGTAACAGCAATAGCCAGTAGATGGCGCACGTTCTTTATTTTCGGCTTGGGACCAACTTTTCCCAACTTCACAGCTCATCTTTATGACTCATTTCAGCCAACGGCCGCGTGGTGCGCACTCGGTCTTTGTTCGCATGTAGTAAGGCTCTGATGTCATCCTCTTCAAAGGTGCGTTTACCTGCCTGTCAACGAAGAGCAGACCACAGGTGTGACAATCAGAATTAGGCTACGGATCTTTACATTGAGATAGGGGTGAAGTCAGGTAAATTGGGCTTTTTGGTGGATCCTAAAAATAAAAACGTAAAAATTGGATGAGTAGGCCTTGCTACCAGGCTATAGCCTATAGCCTACTTTTTAAAATGCATATGCTGCTGTTGCCAAATAAACTCCTTTAGAAGCTTTGGGCCCTAAAAGATAGGCTAGCCTACTAAGACACCCAGGTTACTGATGACATGTTCAGGTCATGGAACAGTTGATCGTGTATAATGGGACAGTGATGTTTAAAAAGGAGGTTGATAAGGGGGGCAGGGGTTGGATGGACCCCAACCCCCCATTGTCCATTAGGCCTATTCTCAGACCAAAACTGGATCTCATAAAGGGCATTTGTATTTACCATGTAATAACTTGATTGGTGATTGGTTGCATTTAAAGAGCCCAAGATTAAAAAAAAAATCCTCATTTACCTGACTACCCACAGAAATAGACAGAAAAGAGATAGATAAATAGATAGATAGAGAGATGGATAGATAGATAGCCTAGATAGATAAGCAAACAGTGTGACACCTGAGACAGACGTTTAATTCCCACACAGGCCAGGGAGAGCTCGTAGCACAGGCGCATTTCCAAGTGTTTAGAGGTTCCACTCAGCATCTCTGCCCGGAACTTCTCATGGTGAATTTCTATAAAAAACAAAATAATAATTTGACTTTTCATTTGAACTGTAATGCATCTGTTACAAACGTCTGGCCTATACAAACAGTCACATGACCAGCTTAGCTCACCAAACAGGTGTATGCATGACGTCTTCATGTCTTCCCGCTTATGTTTCTGGCACAAATCCCCACTCACAACATACTCAATGACGCTTTGTCTGTCAGATGAGGTTGCTTTTCCCATGACATTTTCAATCTCTTAAAGACAAACAAGAAACAGGTATCCCTTTATTTTATTTTTTTTATCAGTTCACCTTTTGATTGCCTATAGCCTACAGCAGCAGCCTATGGCCATCTTGTTAAAAACAGGGTATCATCATGATTACATGTTTAGCTCCACTCACCTTTGGCAGTCTCTATGCAGCTTTCACAATATAGGGCTACAATAAAAAAAAAAAAAAAAAGACCAAACTGCAATCATTACTTTTGTGTCTCCTTTTCCTCCCGTGGGATTGGAGTAGGTCTATACACTGTTAAATCATCAGTCAGACAATGCAGTCGCAGCTCAGGATACTGTACTCACACTGGTCAACTCCACGTGCTTGTCCAGTGGAGAGATGAAACAGACACATAAAAGCGATCAAATTGAGGCAAATCCGGCAAATCATTCTTTCTGTCCCTTAACTCTGCCAGTGTTTTCCAACTAAGCTGGTTCAGTGCATATATATCTCTGCAGTCTTCCTTTTGTGTCATATAATCTTTTCTAAGTTAGACCTGAAGAGAACAATGGAACTAAAGCATTGCTGTCATTCCGTATCATGTTACCGGTCAGCTTGTTTTTCTGGTTTGTATCTTCACTGTCATGCACTGGTATTTCATAATGATTTTGACTAGGCCTACTCAAGCTGGGCCAGTAGCCTACAATTCATTAGTCATTTTACTAATTTCTAGAGTTGTAAATGTTATGCTGGCTAGATTATAATATAGTAGGCCTAGGCTAAGTAAAAAAAGGTAAGGGCCTGGCTTGTTTGGATTCTGTAAGCCTATTTAAAGCCTATCCAACTCTGAGATGGATCTGGCTGGTTCTGATCCTGTCCAGACCGGTCCAGAACTAGTAAAGAATTATAGTCATGGGCTGTGTGTGCCACGGTGCCACTGCCTGGACAGAATGACTGTACTTTCAGAAACCCCACCCATCGCCTTTTGTGGACCAGGGAAAAAGTGATGCAAATTTACGATTTGAGCGGTTCCACCATTCCACCGTTAGGTTGAAGCCTACCATGTGACATCTAAAATCCGCTGAAGGAATAATCAGTAGCCAGACTTCAAACCTCGCATCTCCGAATAAGACAAGTCGTAGGCGTTTGGAACCAGTGTAATGAAAAGCTACAAAGTGGACTATAAGAAAAAGTTTTTTGAGCGTGAAGAAGAAGAATGTACCTGCATGGTAAATCTCAATAGCTAGCTCTCTGAGTTAGTTATTAGCATCCCCTTGATTTTGAGAAGACGACCGAATCTGATCGGGAGGAAACAAGTAAGTATAACTTATTTATTGGTGAACTTTGTCGAACCTCTGTCTGTTATTGCCTTGGACAGTTTGTTAAATAGGGAACTAGCTAGCATGCTAAGCAACAATTTGCATAATGTTAGGCAGCTTGTTGGATTAACAAGGAAGTTATTTGCAAGCCAAAAGTAGAGGAGGAATGGGCAAAGTCCATCTACTTTGACAGGAACTGACGAAGCTTTGTGTTGGTAGCACGCTAACGTTGTTAGATTAATATTGTGAATCTTTCTCAAAGGTAACCTGTTAACAGTGAAGTCGTCACTACCAGAGCCAGTCTGTCACCATTGCCTTACGTCCAAAACGCACTGATTTTAGATGGGAAAGAATAATGATCGAACGCTTGGTTCGGTCATGAGAAAGTCCGCAGGCTGTTTTGCTTTCTTTGTAAAACAGTAGTTTGCTCTCTGAAGCATCTGTGTATGTTAATGAATGAGCAGTTCGATGTCATTACTTTGTTAAATTGTGATTTAATCCGTTTTGTACTGTTGCCCATTCCCCTTGCCATCTAACTGGATTTGCTTGCTGTTTCACATTTCGCGGTAAGGCCACCCTTTTTGGCTGCTGTCAACGTGCTTGTGGCTTGAGCTCTGATAGGTGGTGTGGAACATGACGTCACGTGTTGTGGCGTTCTCTTTTGCCAGCAGGTGGCAGCGTTGTGCTGTAATCCGTGTTTGTGGTACCAGAGAATGGGAGAGTGTGTTATTGCACATTGCCTACAATAAAGTAAGGTGAAATTAAGTACCCTGCAGTTAGTGGTGCATTGTTTGAGCATACCGTGTATATCATCTGGCAATGTTAATCCTATATTGTGCATGGTTCTGCAGTGTCCAGTTTTGACCTATTATGCACTGGCCACTATTTAAGTGGAATTAACACGCGTGAGAGATTTGAGGTCTATACGCTAAAGATTTTTGACTTATGCTGTTTGATCATTCATGAATGTTTTACTTACTTCTACATCTTAACGGTGCTGTTGAAGCCCTATCCGAAGGGTGGGACACAGCGTCCCCGCTATCCTCCAATAGATTCAAAGTAAGCCTCATGATTGACAATACCGAGTCTGGAAGTGGGAGGAACAACCTCGGCAGCTATCCCTTGGCTTTGTTACGTCTGGGAAGCCATTTTGGAATTCTGTTGGTAGTCTGAGAATAACAGGCGACTGTCAATTTACAAACTTTTGTATCTGTTTGCGGATTAATTTAGTCCACGATATCAGCGCTTGTCCCATGAGACTGAACCACTGTTTTCTATCATTTTGACAACGCGCCTTGACATGCGTCAAGAAGTTTGCGCATCTTTTAAGGCTGGATATTTCTTGTCCAACTGGATTACACTGAAGACAACATAAGATACATGGACTCATTGGACGGGCAAGTTAAAACTGTAGTTGATGTTGATACTGTTATGGCTACAATGTAGGCTACTGATACATAGCCTAGCCTGGATACAGTGTGTCAGAACGCTGATACATTTTTTTATTTATAATGTTCTGTCGCATGCCAGGGAAGCTCCTCTCTGCAGAACCGTAACGTTACAGCGAACCGAACCATGGGGCCTGGGATTTCAATCGTGTTCTATAACTGCAGTCTAAATTCTGGTCAAGATCTTACTCTGTCTTGTCTCCACATCAATCTAATTGTATTTTGAAATAGCCATCATATGGTGCAAGGAACACGCACAATATCAATGTCAGACAGTTGATCGGGCAATGTGCTGCTGAAATATTGACGTCTAAATATAGCATGCAGCAATATTAGACGCACCGTCGTTTCGATCATTTGTAAATCAGACGTGCACACATAAACAAGGCAGTCAATGTAATGTAGTTTTTGAAGAAAGCTTATAGCCTAGCAAAATCAGATTAATTGAGGAGCCATACTATATGACTTACTGACGGTGATTTGATTTGAACACTCCGCGCACTATAACAGAACGTGTTCTGCACAAAGGAGCTTAGGAGATTCGCGTAATTTAGCAGAGTGCTACCGACTCTGTGTTAAATACTTTCAGTTGGGACCGCATAATCGTACGCACTAACGGCTCGTATTTATTGAGTGACTGAGTGTCTGTGTGTGTGACCGTGTGAATTTCCCTGACATGGTTCAGTCTGTCTCGAGAGTAGCCATGTCCTGAGTTCGTCAGGCCTGATGTCCTCACTGGGACTTACACATGCTAGGATAGGACTATTTTAAGCACATGCACAAAAAATATACTACTGTATATTTGTATCGGCCCCGCAAGAGCGAGGTGACTAGAGAAATAGCTGATTACAATCTCAGCGTTTGCTGATGGGACTCCTTATGTTTTGCTCTGCTCATGTGGGTGAGTAGTGAGCTTATGCTCTGACTGCCAGCAAGTATCCTTAAGTCTGGAAGCGGTGCCCATCTCCAATACAGTGGCACTGCCACCACTGTTGGCATCTCTTGACTCCTCTTGACCTAGCCTGCTCCCGACCCAAACCATGGGCTCTGGCAGCCGATGGCAGCGCTGGTTAAAGATTATCACTTTGTAGATTACTCTATGTGCGCCTCAGTCCTGTGGATTTTTGGGAAAGCCATCTGTTTGTTTTAATCTTTGGGCCTTATTGGCTGTTTAGCCTGAGTTTTAAGCTCTTTCATTTCCTCTCTTTTTCCCTTCTTTTTTTAATATTCAATGATGAAACCATCCATGTTTTGATTTACCTGGACATTGGAATGGTTTTCCATCCAAACCAGTTGAGTTTGTATTCATTCAAATTAATAAACCTCAGTGACAGTCGAGGAAGTGGTGTTGGCCAGGCAGTGTCAGTTGCTGCACTGATAGAGTTTTGATTTATAGTGCAGCTGAAGTGAGTGACTGATTTTAAAATCAGATTGCTCAGGGTGCAACTTCTGTATCATGAAGCTTATGCACGTGATCATGCATCTTATCTACAACGACATTTATGTGCAGCGGAGGTGTGTTCTATCTGCCACGTTGTGCAATTCATTAAAGCATCATCAGTGTCTCCCACCTGTTGGCGTGTGATCCGTGCCAGGATGATGCGTACAGGCAGGTATGTCTGGCATCTTCATGCTGGCGATGGTGCTGTCAGACAGGCGAGCTTTGTTTGGTTGGCAGCTGGCAGGTTTGTGTCGACACGAGCACACTTGCTCAGGTGAGTTCCCACCCTCTGCCAACGCTCCACCCTTCCCGTGTGACTTTATAGCCAATCACGACGCAAAGTTACATTTGAGTCAGGTGTGTGAACTCGCACGGCACGGACAAGGGCTTTCAAGAGCCATTTTTGTGTCTGGCCCCGCAAGGGATGACAGCTGCAGTCATGGAGCAGGTGATGTTGCTCAGACTTTTCTTTCTTCGTGGTAGAATTGTGTGTGTGTGTGTGTGTGCGCTGTAGATTTTGTTTCATAGTGGTATGATGGCGATCGTATGCTGGCAGAGCTATGGTTTATTTAAAAACAGAGTGTGTAGGTGTAACCGTTCCTTTTGCTGAAAATCCAGCTAGCCCACACAATCCCAGTGAGGCTAGTTTTGCTTAGTTCTTTTTTTGTCTCTCTTTTGTCAGTTAGTAAAGAGCTCTTCTATTAATGGCAGGGTACAGCTTTCATACAAACTTCTTCTTTACCTTAGCTTGTGACAGACTGAACCCAAGTGTGTGTGTGTGTGTGTGTGTGTGTGTGTGTGTGTTTGAGAGAGAGAGAGAAAGAAAATGTGTGTGAAGAGCGGGTGTGTGTGTGTGCGTGTGTGTGTGTGCGCGTGTGTGCGCGTGTGTGTCTATGATCATGCCCACGTTGGGTCCTAAAGTGCCCCTTTGCCCCTCTGTAGTGGCACAGAAGAATGAACATGGACTTCTCCCCCCTACACACATATACGCCACCCCAGTGTGCCCCGGACAACACTGGATACACTTACTCCCTCAGGTGAGCGCAGCCTAGACGTGGGCTCTCTAGCGGGCTAGTTCCTTTGGGTGACCTGATCGCTCGAACACCTGTCATCGTGACCCGCAGGTGTACCCATTCTCATGATCCGTCCATCCAGTTGTGGGGTTTCTTTGATATGACCTTGTTGTTTGTTTGTGCAAGCAGTTGGGTGATTGTTGACTTTTGCCTTGGTGAGTGAGTGAGAGGCAGTTGTGTGGATTAGCCAGCACTACCACAAACACAAACACGAAAACACACAAACACACAGAAACACAACCACGCAGCCCTTAGGGGTGGGACCTTCTCGGATTTGTTCGGGATCAGAACCCGCCGCTCCAAGCTGAGTGTGTGTCCAATCAGATCCAGATGAGGGCTGTGTGTGTGCGTGGTTGTGTGTCTGTCTGTGTGTGTGTGTGTGCGTGTGACCATCCATGTGTGTGTGTTGTGTGAGTGTGCGTATGTGTGTCCGTGTGGGTACGCGTGCATTTGAGTGTGTGTGTGTGTGTGTGCGCGCGCGCCTGCTGTATTCTCTCTGCATACCCACATGTGTGTGTTTGGCTGCACCCCAGTCTGCCCACTGGAGCCAGGAGTCCTCCTGTTCTGTAGTGCGCTTAACGCCACCTTCACTGCCAGCCGGGGGAAGGGAGTCCAAGCAGCTGTTTCACTGACAAACTGTGGAAGGTTAAGTCTGAGTGAGAGGCAAACCTCCTAAATGGAAGTTAACAATGATGAAGCTATTTGGAGTAATGCCCCAGGGCTCGGTCCAAGATCCTCTCTGCCAAACTTCTGTCATATCTCGGCGCCCGTACTGAGACTAATGAATCAGTAATGCGTCAGCATTTGGGGATTCTAAAAGTGTGTCTTTTTTCACTATTTCACTATTTTCAATATTTAAATTTTGGATCATTTTACAGCCTCAATGATACACAAACACATCATATCTCATCCAAGGGGACGCTAACACTTGTAAAGGAATGGCCCCTGTTACAGAAGTTTAGTGGATGTTGTTGTTGTTGTTGTTCTCCTTCTTCTTTTTCTTCTTCTTCTCCTTCTCCTCCTCCTCCTGAGAAGTGTTTTTGTGTGGTGTTGCGGCCGTTCCTCTGGCTCCATGGAGGTGCTGGTGTTGTTTTCTCTGTCGTTGGCCCGTTCTCCCGCGCGCGGTTCTGCTGATGACTCACCCAGGGGGGAGGAGGGGAGGGGGAGGGCTACTGGTGGTCGGGGGGCCTGGCTCAGAGCGAGCGATCATGTGTGCGTGTGTGGTTTAGAAAGTCAAACAACACACACAGACACACACACACACACACACAAGGAAAGAGGAGGGAGACATTGTGGAACAAATCAGAGAGTTATGTAACTTTACTGGTGGATTCCAGTCTCCCTGCCATGGCTATTCCCATTGTAGGGTCGTCCTCTGTCTTGTGTTGCCTTTGTCCTCATTGGCAACTGTGCTTACAATGTCTGTACTTGTAGTTTATTGTGCAGTTATCCAGATTTGGGGTTAGCTTTTGATTTCCTTTCAGTGTAACATGAGAATTCAGACAGAAGACAGAGGCTTTGGGAGCAGAAGTGTAGCGCCCTGATTTGCATCAAGTCTCTAACACACTGTGTTGTAGAACAATAAGGAAGCTATATGAACAACTTCTGGATATTCTCGTTCAGTGTTTATTTGCATGGCATTTGCATTCCCCATACCATAATTTGTATTTCCCACAGTCTAGTATCACCATAGGAACCCACAAGCTTTGTGTTGTTCAGGAAATGCAGAAGTATTTCAGAGATGGTCATTCGTCTTTTGTCCGCCCTTCAGTGGAAGCGTCCACACCACACACTCACTTAGTTGTAGCATTTGCCACACACACACACACACACACACACACACACACACACTCACACGTACACAGACACTCACTCACACGCTCAGGTGTGGCCTCCGGCGTTCATCAAACCCCTCGGCTCTCATCTCGTGAGTGCTGAGACAGCTGGAATGTTCTTGGTTGTTTTACCTGCGTAACCCAGTTTACCTGCCGCGCTGCCGCCAGCCTTTGGGGCATTAAGTGGGAGTGGGAGTGGGAAATGTCACAGCTGGAATGTGGGCTCAGGTAGGGAGTGGCTGTGTGTGTGTGTGTGTGTGTGTGTGTGTGTGTGTGTGTGTGTGTGTGTGTGTGTGTGTGTGTGTGTGTGTGTGTGTGTGTGTGTGTGTGTGTGTGTGTGTGTGTGTGTGTGTGTGTGTGTGTGTGTGTGTGTGTGTGTGTGTGTGTGTGTGTGTGTGTGAGAGAGTGTGAGAGAAAGGGAGTGTGTGTGTGTGGTTTGTGTGTGTGTGTGTGTGAGAGAGAAAGGGAGAGTGTGGTAATGAGAGGGTGGGAATGGGTCCTGCAGGCTGTGCAGTGCTCTGCTGAGGTGAGCGTGCCGGGGCTATGCTTGCGTGCCGGGGCTGGGGGCCTGTTTGGACATGGGACACATCATGGAACTTTTAGTTCAGGGAAATATCAAAGTGCCTGCGGAGGTCCCACTCTTCTCCCTCCCCCAGTTTGATCTCTCTCTCTCTCTCTCTCTCTCTCTCTCTCTCTCTCTCTCTCTCTCTCTCTCTCTCTCTCTCTCTCTTTCTCCCTCTCAGCCTGTTGAGTTTCTTTAATCAGTCCCACGCCATCAGATCTGTAGCCCTGTACTTTGCTTGAAAACATGACATAAACACACACACACACACACACACACACACACACACACACACACCCGCACGCTGAGAAAGAAAGAAAGATCCTCTGAGGGCACTGCCCTTCTTTCATCTTGTTTCAAAAACGTCTGTCTTTAATTGTTATCTCATGAACTGGCTCAAGAGCTGTAAGGGCAGCTGCTATATTATCATCGTTAATGTGATTTCAGCTTGCGGCCCTGTGGGGGCGAGGGGGGGGGGGGGGGGGGCACGGGGGTCACGGGGGGCACGGGGGGCAGCCCACTCTGAGCTCCTCCTGTGCTCTGCCATCACGTTACCGTGCCGACTTTCAGCTGCAGCCCACTCCGACCCGTTGCAGTCTCCTCTACGGCTGTTTGTGTGCATTGTGCTGTGTAGGCAGTTATTTTTTTTTGGTCAGTGTTCATAAGAAGATAAAGATGGATGACCTTGTGTGTGTGTGTGTGTGGCATTGCTGTGCCATTGTCACCCAGTTCTTGCAGCCTCAGCTATTCTGTTTAAGTGTGACATTATTAACTAGCATCCCAAATAGCTGGGCCATCCTTATTCCTTCCCAACCAGCATTCTGAATATCTGGGCCGTCCTCCTTATTCATTCCTAAACATTCATTCTTTGCACACCTTACGAGATGTCTTGGAAAACTTTATGCATGTAGGCACATGTATGAAAGTGAGTGTGTGTGTGTGTGTGTGTGTGTGTATTTGCATGAAAGCTAGAGACATGTAGTGCACAGTGGGTGTACTGGCTCCACTGTAAGCGGTGATTAGCAGAAGTTAATGAAAAAGCAGAGGTCTGGGGTTTGATTAAAGGCGAGATTAGGGTAGTGTAGCGGGGGCCGCCAACTCCACCGCCGAGGGGTTAATGTGCTGCTGCGCCCGATTGTTCTGCCAACTCTTAGGAGCTATTACACGCCAGCGGGGAGCCTGCCTCCGGGTCTCTCACTGAGGAGGGGTGTGTGTGTGTGTGTGTGTGTGTGTGTGTGTGTGTGCGTGTGCACGCGCCCCGGAGTCTCTAACGCGCAGTCACTGAGGGCGCGTGTGTGTATGTGTGTGGGGACTTGAGTGACAAGTTCAGGGTAACTTTGAGTGAGAGGGGGGGGGGGTCAGGTGACAAAAAACGTTGGGACATCTGCTCCAAGTACTCAGAGCTGACACAGAGAGAGAGAGTGAGTGAGTGAGGGAGTGAGGGCGGGGGGAGAGAGAGGGACTGGATAGAGAGAGTGACAGGGACATAGAGAGAGGGGGGGCAGGGAGAAGGAGAATGAGAGAGCGGGACAGAGAGAGGAGTTGGGAGAGAGAGAGAGAGAGAGAGAGAGAAAGGGAGTGACAGGGACAGGAGAGCGAGAGAGAGGGACAGAGAAAGGAGCTGAGAAAGGGACTGGGAGAGAGAGGGGAAGACAGGGACAGAGAGAGAGGCAGGGAGAAAGAGAATGAGAGAGAGAGAGAGAGTGGCTGGGAGAGAGAGAAAGAGGGAGTGACAGGGACAGGAGAGAGAGAGGGGCACGAAGAAGAAGAATGAGAGAGAGGGACAGAGAAAGGGGCCGGGAGAAGGAGAGAGAGAGGGTCAAGAGCGGGGAAGAGAGGGAGAGGGGCATGGAGAGCTGAATTAAGTGAGAGTGAATAGCCTGTGTGTGTGTGAGTGCGTGAGTGCGTGTGTGTGCGTGTGTGCGTGTGTGCGTGTGTGCGTGTGTGCGTGTGTGTGTGTGTGTGTGTGTGTGTGGAGAGCAGCACAGAGAGGCAGGGTCGCAGAGAGCAGCAGATGTTTCTCGTGTTCTGGAACTTTCTCAGCAGACTCTAACGTCTGTCTGGCGGTGCTGCGTTGCCTGTCCCATGACAGTGAGTGTCATCCCCGTTTTGTAATTGCATAGCCGGTAATATAGCCAATCATCGTGCCAGGTTCAACGTCCTTGCAGTGAGGTTGGAAAAGCAAAGCTGAAAGGAGGCTCAGTTGTGCTCCGTTTCTTTTAGGCAACTTGATCCTGCTTAGCCGTATGATGTTCCCCCTCAAGGTTCCACTTGTTCCTGCATGAAAAAAGAGTTCTGATACTTTTGTCACTAGTGGAGGTGACGTTGGTGGAACACAAGTGGTCAGCAACATCTTTGGCTGGACACTTGGAACACAGATGCAAACAGCAATGGGTCTCCGCTGTGGAGCCCTGTGATCCAATCCCCTGAAATGCATAAAAGATATGATATGCATTGTGCATAAGAGCAAGTTTAAGGCCAATGTTTGTGTGCGATGTGTGGTCTCGTTCTGGTCCTGTCTGTCTGCCTATCTATCTGGTTCTCTGTCTGTCTGTCCATCTGTTTGTCTGTCTGCCTGTCTATCTACCTGGCTGGCTCCCTGCCTGTCTGTCTGTCTGCTCTCCCATGCAAAGGCCCCTTGCAGCTGGAGCTGGATCTGGAGCAGAGGCAGCTCTTCCCACCGTCTGCAGATTTACGGGCTCCCCTTCACGGGCTCCCAAGAATGTTGGAGAGGAGTGCTAGGAGTGTGGTGTGTGTGTGTGTGTGTGTGTGTGTGTGTGCTGGTGTGTTTCTCATTGAGCTAGAGAGAATGTGAGGATGGAGGGAAAGTGTGTGTGTGACGTGAGAGGCAGAGTGCACGTGTGTATTTGAGCCTTTATTTACGTGTGTGAACTTGAACTTTTCTCTGTGCTTAAAGGGATATTCCGCCATTTTTGGAAATACGCTCATTTTCCACCTCCCCTCGAGCAAAACAATCGATATTTACCTTGTTCCCGTTCATCCAGCCATTCTGTGAGTCTGGCGATACAACTTTTAGCTTCAGCCTAGCATAGATCATTGAATCGGATTAGACCATTAGCTTCTCGCCTGCTAGCTTCATGTTTAAAAGTGACTAAGATTTCTGGTAATTTTCCCATTTAAAACGTGTCTCCTCTCAAGTTAGAAAGTGCAATAAGACCAACTGAAAATGAAACCTGGCGTTTTTCTAGGCTGATTTGACATGGAACTACACTCTCATCTGGCGTAATAATCAAGGCAACTTGCAGCTACTGGCACTACTACTGCTTGTTGTCTATGGGGACTATTTTCAGATGCTGCGTAAGATATCACTGCGCCTATGGTACGTTTGCAAGTTGCCTTGATTATTACGCCAGATGAGAGTGTAGTTCCATGTCAAATCAGCCTAGAAAAACGCCAGGTTTCATTTTCAGTTGGTCTTATTGCACTTTCTAACTTGAGAGGAGACACGTTTTAAATGGGAAAATTACCAGAAATCTTAGTCACTTTTAAACATGAAGCTAGCAGGCGAGAAGCTAATGGTCTAATCCGATTCAATGATCTATGCTAGGCTGAAGCTAAAAGTTGTATCGCCAGACTCACAGAATGGCTGGATGAACGGGAACAAGGTAAATATCAATTGTTTTGCTCGAGGGAAGGTGGAAAATGAGCGTATTTCCAAAAATGGCGGAATATCCCTTTAACAGCAGCATGAAACTATGGATGGCTATTATTCAGTTGATGGTGAACACACACACACACACACACACACACACACACACACACACACACACACACACACACACACACACACACATACACAGCTCTTGCCCTCATCAGTTTCATGTGATCATTGAATGCC
>NC_084996.1:20708844-20711344 GCF_963854185.1 Sardina pilchardus | reverse complement strand
TAGTCAACTTTAGCATGGTATCAAATACATGTTCTCCTCACTGTACATGGCATCCAACTAGCTACAATCCACCTCCGTCATATGCTACAATGTTACTATGGTTCTGCACGTCTGTATTTCAGCTTGGATGCAACATGACAGTTCATTTAAACTTCGCAACGAGTTTGGCGAATTAATATTCAAGTGTGATACGGGAACTACTTCGAAGGTAGCAGGTTATACGAAGTTAATGGCCACCCCATTAGCCAATCAGAGAAGAGAATTCCATTGTTGAGGGAGATAATAGGTTATAACTTGTCTTGTCTCTTGTTCTCCGTCTCTGTCTCTATCCCTCTCTCCCTCTCCATCTGTGTCTATTTCCTGAACCATAGGCACAGAGCTCGAGACTGACCTGAAAGGTGAGTTGACTATTTCCTATATAATCCAAACTATTATGTTATTACTGATATTTCAATGGCTGTTTATTTGATGATCTCTAAAACATATTTCAAAGAGCTGCAGTCACATGTTTTAGTTGCTTTGTGTTGTCCTGGTAAGTGCCTACGCTTTTAACTGTGGAGGCACTGCGGAGAACTCTTGTGTGACCCGCTGTTGGTGTGTATGTGTGTGTGTGTGTGTGTTCACAGCAGGACGCAGCGTTCGAACAGAGCACAGCTCATCGTCACGGGTCAACGGCAACGCAGGCGTCACGCATTCGCACACGACCGTCGCCAACGGCTACATCTGCCGCGATTGCTCCCTCCACGGCGAGCACAAAGAAGCCCTGACCGCGTACTCTTCATCAGGCGCGTCGTCATCCTCATCCTCCTCCTCCTCTGCCGCCGCGTTGGCCTCGGCTGCCGCCGGCGGTGATGCCGGCCTGCACCTGTCCTCCACCGCCACCTCCATCTACAGCAGCAAGCGCAGCCAGAAGCACCGGACAGGTGAGACCCCAACGTCACAGCACGCTGGACAAGGAGACCACCAAAACAGGGCCGTGTTCCCCAAAGCCATAGTTGCTTACCTGTTAGCTACTTGGTCGGTTGGCAACAGAGGCGGACATCCCAGGTCCAGAAAGTAAAAGTCCTGCTTAATGTTCTTTCAACCTGTGCACTTAACGCTGGTGATATCGCTAATTATCTGATTTACCTGGCTGCTAATTAGGATGAGCTGGTTTACTAAAGTGGTTGGATCAAATACTTGGCAGGACTTTTACCTTAACTCTTACTCTTTAATCTTAACCTGGGTCCGCCTCGGGTTGGCAAAGGGAAATTAGTTAGCTAACTTAGTTAGCAACTATGGTTTTGGTAACTCGCCCCCCGGAGTAGTGGTTTACCAGGCCTACAGCCTACATCCCAACACGATGTGGTCAGATCTGGCAAACAGGCCAATGTTTGTAGACATTCTTTTATTTGCCCATTTTAAATGTGTTTTTGTGCAAACATTTCAAATTGTTTGCTTGAAAACCGTAAACAGTTACGGTGAGTAACTACGCAGTCGGCACTAACATTGGCCTCTGTTTGCGGAGTGTGTACACGCCTCTGTTCTTAGGATCAATGTTCCACTGACTCCGCTTCACCCCTCTAGCCTCAAGTAGGCCCAGACTTGTGACGGGGTCAGAGGTCACCTGAGATCATCTGATTCAGTTCCCACTCCTGCAACAAGCTGTGGAGTCAAAGACTTCTCGAGAGGCTCGAGGGGGGAAGTGAATCAGATGAATTAAACAGAATTAAACAGATTTACTTCTGTGTGTGTGTGTGCGTGTGTGTGTGTGCGCCTGTGAACTTTTCAGAACGTGCAGGAGAGAAATGGAAGCTCTTGTTCCGTTTTACATGAATATGCACTGAGCAAATGATGCACATGCAGTATGCGTTTGTGTTTCAGCCACTGTGAGAGAGGTGTATGACCTGTGTGTTAAAGCTCTGATGTGATGCGTGTGTGTGTGTGTTTGTGTGTGTGTGTGTGTGTGTGTGTGTGTTCTGGCTCCGCGCAGGTGTGCTGGCGAGTGTCTCGGGCGCGTGTGTGCGCCAGAGCAGACGGGCGGTGACCTCCGTGTTCACCTTCATCACCCTCCTCTTCCACAGACTGCTGGGCGACTCCAGCGCCCACACGCAGCAGCAGGGCTCCAGCAAAGGTAGAGGCCCGCGTGCCCGCCGCCAGCGCCCGCCGCCAGTGCCCGCTCACTTCTCTTTGGGTGCCGGCTCCGTCAGTCTCCTCCCTCTCATGCTCCCCGGCCTATCAGCAGGCTGGTGGGCCGGGACTTCCTGTCTCCTTATTGTCCTCTTACATCCCTCATTCCTCCCATCCTATTGGATGCTGTCTCTGTCAGTCTTGCGTCTGTGGTTCTCACTGGCCTGTCAGCAGGCTGTGGGGGCCGGGACTTCCTGTCTCCTTTTTCTACTCTTACATTCCTCATATCTCCCATCCTATTGGATGCTGTCTCTGTCATTCTTGCGTCTGTCGTTCTCACTGTCCTATCAGAAGGCTGGTGGTCCGGGACTTCCTGTCTCCTTTTTCTCCA
>NC_084996.1:20451344-20698844 GCF_963854185.1 Sardina pilchardus | reverse complement strand
TACTGTGAGAATAATGCTATTCATTTGGTCAGTGCGTCAAAAATGCATGCGAATCTGTATGTGTTTGTGCTTATATGTGTGTGTGTGTGTGTGTGTGTTAGGTGTCTGCCCAGGTGTCTGCGCAGGTGAGCGCGGAGGTGCGGCGTGAGCTGCAGGCTCTGTTCTACGGCGGCGAGGCGGGTGCTGGGGCAGGTGCGGGGGCGGACGACGCTGGGCTGCCCGAGTCTCTGCTCCAGTGGCTGTCCGCCCGCTTCATCCGCGGAGACGACCTGCACGCCTCGCTCGCCGCCCTGGAGAAGAGCATTCTGGGTAACGTGTCCCTGCAGCTGGAGCAGAACAGGCAGCCCGCCTGCGCCGAGACGGTCACGCAGAGCGTCACACACACTGCCCTGGCCGCAGGGATGAACGAACAGGTGAGTGTGTGTGTGAGAGAGAGAGATACAACCAGACTGAGAGAATACTGAGAGTGAGAAATGCTGTATGCGTACGACTACTCAAGAGAGACACTTAAGCCAGCTCGTCTCCTCTGAGAACTGTAGATGCGTCACTCACTCTGGCCACTCGGAGTGTGTGTGTGGGGGGCGGGGGGGGGGGGGACAGAGAGAGAATATTGGATTTCATGGAAAATTCGTAAATGTCACTGGAAATGCCAAAAGGCCTTTCAAAAAACGACTACATTGGATTGTAATTTATTAAGTTGAAAATGTCCTTTTATGGACCTTTTGAAATCTGAGTAATAAATCTGTTCGCCCTACTTGAAGCATGATTGAATTTGTTCAATCAAATTCAAAGCGAACGTGATGAGCACGGGGGCCTGAAGTGACCTTAAGTGACCTTTAACCCTGTGCCCTCACCCTTCCCTCTCTCCTCGTGTAGGATGTCCACCTCATCGTCCAGAACGCCTTGAGACTCTACTCCCAGGACCGCACCGGGAAGGTGGACTATGCCCTGGAGTCTGGAGGTACACACACACGTACACACACACCCACACACACACACACACACACTAATGCACAGCCATACATATACACACACACACACACACACACACACACACACACACACACACACACATTTTAGTCACCTTCATTTATGCATCATTCCCTCAGTTTGCCTTGAGATGGGAGAAATATGAATTTCAATGAAACCCATGAATAGGACTTCCTGCTTTCAATGATGTAAAATGATGATTTTTACATCATTGAAAGGAGGAAGTCCAACATTGAAATCCGTATTTCTATCATCTCAAGGCAAACCGAGGGAATGATGCACGACCATTCAAAAACATGACTGGTTTTCTAAAGATACAAAGCTTAATGCTAATCGGTGTCCCTTTAAATGCAATGCAATTGACCCAAGGTGCTCAACTACCACTATTCTGCTCAGAACACATGGACAGTTCTGAGGGTCTTTCCGTACGGACGGCCAGTGTGTGCACATTGGTGTGGCTGGCTTTATTGGGTGTTGGTCATTGTGATCAGGCCTGAGTCAGAGCAGTAGGCAGTCACACACACACACACACACACACACACTCAGACACACACTCGTGATGTGTCTTACACAAAGTGGTCAGTGAGTGCAGGGTCTGGGGGAGGTCAAAGGTCACGCCTAAATCCTTGGTAATTTCAGAGATTAAAAGATAAATGCTCACTATCCAGGGATTGTGTGTGTGTGTGTGTGGGAGAGAGTGATGGTTGAGAATGATGGTTTTCACAAAACCACACACACCACCTTTTTCCACTTGTGTGTCAAGGTTTTGCAGAGTTAGGAGCACTTTAGAACAGTTAGAGTGTAGAGCTACTCAGCATGAAGCTTAAAAGATAATAGTTTAAGAGTTTGTTTTAGACGCTCAAGGCGTAAAGCAAGGTAACAAATGACCCTACCCATGCCTGAATTCCAGCACGGTGCCTGACACCTGTGTTGATCTACACCTGTTCATCCACACCTGTGTTGATCCACACCTGGGATCAGATACACCTGTGTTGATCTACACCTGTTTATCCACACCTGTGATCTGCTACACCTGTGTTGATCCACACCTGTGTCCTCTGTGTGTTGTCAGGTGGCAGCATCCTGAGCACTCGCTGTTCGGAGACCTACGAGACCAAGACTGCCCTCATGAGTCTGTTTGGACTGCCCCTCTGGTACTTCTCTCAGTCCCCACGCGTGGTCATACAGGTGAGTACACACACATACACACACACACACACACACACACACACACACACACAAAGCTAAATGTGTAGTATAAAGTCTTAGACTTGTTTGTAGTGATAAAAGTGAAATGTGTTTATAGCCATTGAGGTTTTATTGAACCAGATGAAATGGATGAAGGGGGATGCTGTAACTAGTCGCTCCTAGCTGACCACTAACCTGCATTGGGTAATCATTCATCCTCAAAAGGAATGGTAGATTAACACATCTCTCTCTCTCTCTCCCTTCTCTCCCTCTGTGTCTGTCTCTCCCCATCTCTTTATCTCTCTTTCTCCATCTCTCTTTCTGTCTGTCTCTGCCTCTCTCCCTGTCTATCTCTCTCTCTCTCTCTTTCTCTCTCTCCTTGTCCCCCCCATGTCTCCCTCTCCCCCCCCCATCTCTCTCTCTCTCTCTCCCCATGTCTCCCTCTCTCCCCATCTCTCTCTCTCTCTCTCTCTCTCTCTCTCTCTCTCTCTCTCCCCCTCCCTCTCTCTCTCTCAGCCTGATGTGTTCCCGGGGAACTGCTGGGCCTTTAAGGGTTCTCAGGGCTACCTGGTGATCCGTCTGTCCCTGAGTGTGCTGCCCTCCTCCTTCTGCCTGGAGCACATCCCCAAAGCCCTCAGCCCCACCGGCAACATCAGCAGCGCTCCACGACACTTCACCGTCTACGTAAGACACACACACACACACTCTCAAATAAACAAACACACACAGTCAAACTAATAAACACACACACACACACAAACACACACACAAACCCACACACTCAAACAAGCAAACAAACACACACACATACACACACACACACACACACACACACGCAAACAGTCAGCACATCACCTGAAGATCATATGTCCCTGATTTGATAATAATTATTATTCTATCTAATCATGGTTCAGGATGCGCATCACGGGTTTCCATTGTTGTTGACCCTTTGATTAGGGACCAGCGGTGCTAGTCTTATTCTTGCCCTGATGCGCTCTGTATGTCCAGCTGCCCTTGCACAGGCATGCAAACTCCTCACCTTTCGGCGAAATTCGCCGTTTTGAATCAAAAATAGGTGACTTACATGGTTCGTGCAGATCCGATGAGAAAATATTTAGGGGGGGGGGGGGGGGGGTCAAGGTGAATTGAATTTACAACTGAGTTTAGAAATCATGCGAAGACGCTAACGCATCTTGAGGTGTTTCTAGAGCGCATTTAAAACGTGTCTGATCAGCAAGGGATGCGTGAATGTAGCCCCTATGCGTTTAATAAACATTAGTGGAAGCTGACAAAGACGCAACGCGAACAGAAAGCGCACGCCAAGTATAGCCTCTGATGTGAGCGCAGATAGATCGTCTCTGAGATGTCAGGTGGAATATAGTGATTCTGGCGAGAAGAGATGCCGAGGGATTTCACAGGTGGGCTAGTTAAAACTTTCAACTTTAGAAAAACAATATTAGAAAAAGACGCTGAGATTAGTGTAGCAACGTAGCATAGGTTCTTTTCTTCTCATGATGAAAGTTAGCGAAATTAGACAAACATAACGAGTTCTTTTGATGAAGAATGCGTGCAGTTTGAACCATCTAGATCGGCAAAAGGTGAAGCAAATAGGCAGACTTTATCAGTATATCAATGGCTAATGTGACAGTTGAATTAAATGCTCATAAACTGGGCTGGTTCGTTTTGTCCAGAGACGTAGGCTAGTTGATTGACATGATAATGCTGTCTTTAAGAAAAGTGGGCCCTGTTACTCGAAGCACACTGCGCATAGACCTTACGCAAAGCCTACGCAAAAGATATGCAACTCAAATTATTCGTAACGTAGCCAAAAAAAAGTGGCGACTGCTTCAGACCACACAATGCACGTAACCGTTTGAGTTATGTGTGTGACTTGCAACAATTTTCAGTAACACCCGGATCATTACGAGTTCATAAGCCATGCGTAAATTAAATTTACATTTGATTGTCGAGTTACAGGAGGACCCTGATCAGTAGCCTAGTCTGTGCCTACAGTTTTTATGAAGACAGTTCACATAACTTTATTGGTTGGTTAAACACACTTGCACAATAGCCTAAAAAACACAATCTGTTGTAGCCTAGGCTGCATATTAAAACTTTTTAAAACTATTAGAAAAATTAAAGCCTATCTACCCTATTGTATATAATAATATTAGTTTGAAATAGTGTGTGTCTCAAGCAAGATTATTGATTACCTGGTTTGGTCCAACAAATATTCAGACTTTTCCTTATTCTGATAGTTTAAGTGTCCATTAGGCCTATGAAATCATCAGAAATGTGTAATAAGTACATAATAAGTGCATAAGCACAGACAGAGAGAGAGATAGTAAGAAAGAAAGAATCGGGTCCCTCACACTTTGGAAGATTTGTTTCCATGTTTTTTTTTTCGTTTTTTTTCGGGGGGGGGGGGTCGGAGAAGAGTCTCACCTTTTTCACCCCTGACCAGTTTGCATGGCTGCTTGCAAAACTTACATGTTTAAGGCAGATTTGCAGCAAACTTGTGGGTGATATATGCGAAACAAATGCGTTCACTAGAAAATATTGCCAGAAGTTTGCCAATGTTGGTCACTAGAGGCAAACTTTAGCAAATTTGCGGCAACTGTGTGTGTCTTTGCTGGCTTTGAATAACTGTGTTGATGTTGGTTTTAGATATTTTAATTGCTTTGTTGGTTGGTAAATCACTGTGTGTGTGTGTGTGTGTATGTGTGTGTAGGGGCTGGAGGATGAGTACCAGGAAGAGGGGAAGCTACTTGGAGATTACACCTATGAGGAGGATGGCGAGTCTCTGCAGACGTTCCCAGTCATGGTAACACACTACACACACACTTAACACCCTCTCTGTCTTCCCCTCACACACACACACACACACATACAAATTCACAAGCACACTTAACACTCTCTTTTTCTCCCCCTCAAAGGCATGCACGTGCACACACACACACACACACACACACACACACACACACACACACACACACTTCACTCTCTACCTCTCCTTCCCTCACAAAACTTCTTATTCATTCCATGTCCATTCAACACAAGCATAATTTTTTGTCCAAACAGTCCACAGCCCTCCATGTCTTATGACTGTCATATGATCTCAGCCTGATATGTCATTTCCTTGCTGAGATCTGCCTTCTCAGTCGTGAATAGACAGGCACTAGTTGCAGCAGTTGCAGCAGTATCCAGCAATGTGAACCACTTTTAAAAATATTCCTCTCCTACTGTACAGTACCCTCCAGAATTATTGGCACCCTTGGTAAAAGTTGACTAAAAATAGGTCTAAAAAATAATCTTTAGGTGATTTATTGTACTCCCACAATGAAAACAACGAGGAAAAATACACCCTTCAAGGGAAGCAAATTTATTCTGAGAAAAAGGAAAATCTCATAAAGAAATAAATGTTTTTAATAAAAACACGTCACTCACAATTATTGGCACCCCTACTTGTAATACCTTCTTAAACCTCCCTTTGTCAATAAAACAGCATATAATATTCTTCTCTGACACCCCATTAAGATTGAGAATACAAAGTAAGGGATTTAAGACCATTCATCTTTACAAAACCTCCCCAGATCGTCCAGATTGCTAGGTCCACACTTGTGCATTCTTCTCGTTGACTCATCCCACTGTTTTTCTATGGAGTTTAGATCAGGGGACTGCTATGGCAATGTCTGAAGCTTGATTTTGTGTTCAGTAAACCATATTTGTTTTGATCTGTGCATTTGTTTTGGTTCATTGACCTGATGAATGATCCAATCATGACCAACTTTTAGGGCCTTGGCAGAGATTGTTTGATTTCCTTTGAAAATGTTCAGGTTTTTCTTGGTGTTCATGATGCCATGCACCTTAATTAGGTTCCCAAGGCCTTTGGGAATTAAAACAGCCCCACAATAGCACAGCCCCTCCACCATAATTCTGATTAGGCATGGGGTTCTTTTTAGTATAGTCATTCTTCTATGTACGCCAAAGACACCTTAAGTGTTTTTAGCAAAAGAGCATAATTTTATTTTCATCTGACAATAGACCACACTCCCAGACATGTCATGGTACCATTCAGTAACTCCTGCCATTTACATTGTTCATTAAATGACTCTACTAGCTTTAACCTGACATGCTGTCTAAATAATCTATTAGCAGTGAGGTCACTTTTGAAGATTTTTGGGGGGGACTTGGTGACCCCAAGATGATAGCTTTGTCTGTAACTCTCAACAGTGGTTCTTATGGATTTTTTTGCCTATCATACCATCCTCTATACTGTGCGTGGGAGCAAAATAGCCATGGGTCTTTGTCCAAGCATGTTTGCCACATTTCCAGATGATTAGAACCTTTTAGTCATCATTTTAACTGAAAATATAGGCATTTTCAACAAAATACCTAGTTTCCATAGACATTCTCTTACTTACAAATGTCAACATAATTTCTTTTTATTTCAATTTAGTGTATTCTCTTGTCTCTCCAATGTTGAAAAATGACTAGAGGATTTAGCCTCTGAGTGACTTCATTTTCATACCATAGTGAAAAAGAACGTCATGAACTACTTCTGAAAGTTCACAGACACTCTGATTTACTTTAAAATGTTGCATTTACATAGGAAAATGCTCCTGTTAAATGTTGTACATAATATGTTTCAGGGGTGCCAATAATTGTGAGCAAGCTGTTTTTGTTAAAAATATTTATTTCTTTATGAGATTTTCCTTTTTCTCAGAATAAATTTGCTTGCCTTGCAGGGTATATATTTTCCTCATTGTTTTCATTGTGGGAGTACAATAAATCACCTAAAGATTATTTTTTATACCTATTTTTAGTCTTTAACTTTTACCAAGGGTGCCAATAATTCTGGAGGGTACTGTATCTCAATGAAATGTTTTTCGAAGGTTGGGTAGGACAGTATTTCCATTGTGATATTAGATTTCTACTATATCTGAAGAAGACCACACGGTCGAAACGTCATTATTCTGTGCTAAAGAAAAGAAAAGAAAACTAAACAGAAGGATTTCAAGTGTGCGAACCTTTTTCCATTTTTTATGATTTACCCTTGTTCTGCACCTTGACCTGGGATGTGCACAAACTTTTTTTACTATAACTGATATTAGATTTCTACACATGTTACCACCAGTATACTACTACATATTAGTCAGTGTAAATATACAGCAAAACAGATATGGTTGCATGGAGACAGCCATAAGACATGGGGCGCTGTTTGAACAAAAACTGAGATCATGGTGTCAAGATTGTGTGTGTGTGTGTGTGTGTGTGTGTGTGTGTAGTGCTCACGTGCCATCTTTGCCTTCGCAGGAGAAGAATGAGCAGGCCTTCCAGATCATCGAGATGAGAGTGCTGTCCAACTGGGGTCATCCGGAGTACACCTGCCTGTATCGCTTCAGAGTCCATGGGGAGCCCAGGCCCAAATAAGGACCGGCTCTAGGAACCCTGTATGTGTGTGTGTGTTTGTTTGTGTGTATGTGTGAGTGTGAAAACGGTGTGTGTGTGTGTGCGTACCAAGGACATGTACATAGAAAGAGGACAAGAGTGAGGACTGGGAAGAGTGGACGGTGGAAGTTTTTATACGAGGAGGACTACGTACGTACGTCAGAATGGACAAGATGGCCGTCATGAATGTGTTATAAAACTAAAAGACGGGGACAGTCATTTCTAATGGAGGGTAACAGAAAGAATAAATCCTGAAAGGATTTTAACGAGGAACAAACAAAGGCTGACTGACTGAACGATTCAGGGAAAGAGAAGTTTGAGCGCGACGGAGCTATATTCTCCTAGTTCAGTTCTGCTCACTAAATACAAACCAGCTCTTGCACTGAACCAGACCTTTATGGAAGGGAGTCAAGCAGGCCCCACCCCCACCCCCCACCGACATCTATGCCCTGAGAATTACGCCGACAACCTTTGTATGGATTAATTTTGCTCTTTGAACCTCATGCTTCAATGGACATCTGGAGTTCAGCTTTCTCTCTTTTTTTTTCTTTTTTTTGAGAACATTTTGTAATGTGTTTCAAAAGGATCTGTGCAGACAGGCTTGCCACTCAACCCTCCAGTTGTGACAGACACACTCTCTCCAGCTCGCTCCCAAAAACTCACAGACACACTCACACACACTCTCTCTCTCTCTCTCTTTCTCACTCTCTCTCACACACGCAAACCCACACCCACACTTACACGTTACTTATCATCTGTGGAAAATGTTACTCTCCCATCCTAAGCCCTGATTCCCTATTTAAGCTACTCTTGCTCATGCTGCTATATTGTACAGGACCAGCATGAAGTGTTTTGTTTATGTGTGTGTGTGTGTGTGTGTGTGTGTGTGTGTGTGTGTTGTTTGTTTTGTTTTGAATCTCATGTCGAGTACAGCCCACTGTGTTTTACTTTACTTTTTACATTTGTACTGACAGCCATAAACCACAGTGATGCTTTGGATTTCTATTCTATTTTTTTGTAGACAGTCTGAATATGCTCAGGAGAAACTGTGGCGTGTGTGTGTGTGTGTGTGTGCACTTGTACATCTCCATCTTATCGGTCACCTGTTCCCTCTGTCTTTGCTTTCTCCTCCCTCTCTCTCTCTCCCTCTCTCACACACACACACAAACACACACAAACACATAAACTCTACAACACACAAACTGGAGTAGGTCTGGAGTGCATCTAGCCCGTACACACAGAAAGCCATCTATCTGTTTATATTTTTTTACATGTATAGAGTCCAGTCGACAGTCCATTTCATGAATTAAGGTCACTTATGTTTTTAGGGCAGGTCTAATTAGCCTAATTAAGTCTTTACTGCCGCTGCCACTCAGCAGGAATGTAATGTATATTTCACTGTCAATAGCAAGCCCTTTATTATCCGCCTATATCAGTGTTGCTTTACAAAAAAGGGTACCCTCTGTCATCATGATTATAATTATTATTGTAATATTATTACTCATTTTAATTATGTTGTGCAACTTTTTTTTTTTTTTTTGATAGAGAATGCTGAAGAATGCACTGTTGTGACTTGTTAAAGAATATATGTATATTGCAGAAAAGTCCTAAACAATTTGCCAGAATGGTCATTAAATGCGGGGGAGGAATTGGATAAGGGAGGATGTGGTAAAAAAAAATACTTCCTTGTCCTCCAATTTGTAGACCTAAAAGAGTCTCCAAATGTAAAAAAAAAAAGGATTTGTTCACTATTTATTTGAATTGAGGTCAGCTATTGAGAATTAGGACTTTGTGCAGTGTATTTTTGTAAAATGCTTCTCAGTGCATTTTTTGGAAACCATCTATAGACAGTAAGGTTTTGTTCCAAAAAAAATAATAATTAGATTTTATTTTTGTTGCTGCTGTCAGAAGATGGGTAAACTGCTATGGAATAATGTTCCAAATAAAACTTTTAATTTTGAGCGCTTTTAAATTGTGGTATCTTGTGATTTACTGTCCTGTCACTATTGGTTGCCATGACATACTGTATGCGTTGAGAAACATGGCTCATGATGAAACCTGTTACCAACATGGTAGTAGAGTCTGTAGACAGAGCCGTATATAGAGGGTATATACTGACACCTTGTGGTAGAGTCTGGTTACTAACAAATACCACTCCATCACAGCAACAATGTATTTTTATCTATCCTCCCTTTCCTTCCTCGGTCCTCATTCCCGCTGATCTAGATAATGAATGATGGGGCGGCAACAATGGGATAGTCTATCCAGTGTTCTTTATAGATCAGTGGGAACGAGCCTTGAGGACTTATAGCATCGAGGAAAGAGGTTAAGAAGTGGCCACTGTCACACATCTTAGTCAAATCATATTACATGATGAGTAGTCTGCGAGGCCCTCAGTCATAGCCATTGGCTTGCCTTTTCAGCAGCCTCAGATAACTCTTACATTTTCCTTCAATTGTTTTTAGAATTGCTTTAAAAAGCGTAAAATGTTTTGCTATGTTGCTTTGGTTAAAAAGCGTAAGCCAAATGTAACGTAATGTAGAGTAATAACTCCTTTACAACTCCTGTTAGTGACCCTCCTGGAAAACCCAACTCCAACAGTAGTGCTGTGGCTACCAATAGCGCCCTATATAGGTCACTAGCTACCAAGCCTCAGCGGCGACCTCCACTGGTCTTGTGTGTGCTTGCCAGCCTCATTCCCTTGCGTCTGCATGCTACAGCCTACAGTTCTGCATACTTATGCATACTGCATAACTTCTTCCTTTCAAAGGCTTCCTTCAGACAACACACTCACACTCAGAACACCAGGGAACACCATGTCTGTTGGAACTTGCAGTTGCCTCCCAATATCCACCAGAAGTGTCCAGCCCTATGCGTTGCCCACTCTTCCTAAGCTGCTTGCATTTGGTGCCACTTTTCTGTCCCTCTTGCTTAAAAAAAATGCAATGGTCTCTGACATTCACCAGCAAAGAGCAAAAAATGTTGTTACTACAACAGCTATTTTGACATCAGAATTGGCTTTATTGGCCAAGTTTAAATAAAATAAACAAGGAACTCTGACTCCAGTTACAGGCTTAATTACACAATACACCACATGTAGAATTGATAAGCCTATAGTGGTGTTTCTCAACACTGGTGTAACATGAGGCAAAATAAGGTGTGACCGCAATGGAATTTGGAGGAACCCATTGAACAACTTCTTAATTTAAAGAGCTCAGTCAACATCATGTTTGCACATGCCTATCGCTGTGGTATCACCTCATATACACTGAATGGAAAAAAAATATGGGCATGAAAATTATCGCCCTTCTTATAGCCTATAATTACAGAACCCTGGAAGGGTCATTGCAAGATATTTTTGGTGTATATCAAGAAAATGTACAACATGGTGTGTTCATTTTACTAAGTCGTGTACATGTTTTACTAAATAGTGCACTCATTTTACAAAATTGTACCATCATTTTATTTTTGTTAAATGCGCACATCATTTAGTAAATTGTGCAAACTATGTAAATGTGAACTATACAAATGTGAATGACACAATATAGTAAAATATGCGCACAAATTTGTATATGATTAAGTGAAATGTGTACACAATTTACTAAATTGAAAGTTAGTAAAATGACCAAACAACATACCAAATTGTGCATACAATCTAGTAAAATGAGACTACACTTGAATGAGTTAAAATGAGTGCACATTTTTTCGATATACAAAAATGGGCTCCTGGGCTCTATGCGTAAGATGGTTTATTGATTGATTGATTGATTGATTGATTGATTGATTGTCCTTTATTTATCCCCAGGGAGGAAATTCTTTTGCTACCTGGCAACCACACAACAACAAACATCAGTAGTACGCAGGGGGTCAGGATTTGGAGGGTTAGCTTCAGCCAGTTAGCATGTCATTTGGCCGCCGACATCTTTGAAAAAATGGCGTTCCATGGTTGTACCATATCCGGCACCAGCGCATGCACGAGACAGCTCATGCACGAGCTGTCTCAGCTCATGCACGAGTTTCGATTTCGGCACGAGCGTCCTCGCGCGTCCATTTGATAACGCATTCTAGAAGACATAAATAAAATGACTGACGACTAGGATTAAGTTACCGATACTTGATGCCTGTGCATTATCATTATACCAGGCTTTGTGAATAAAAGAAAAAAGCAAATGTCGTTCTAATAGGTTACTATTATTTGCATTAGACTATGTATGAGTTGGCAAGGTATGATAAGACATTCTAGGAAATGCGAAGAAATTCTCTAACTAAACCCAATTATTAACCTACTCGCTGTCGTGTAGGCTAGGCTAGGAAAACTATTTTAAAACGCTCAGCTGCAGACCTGTAGCCTAGTTAATAACAACGCAGCGTTGGGGGTCACAGCCTACAGTAGATAACGGTAAAAGTTTCCGACAGTGACAGCAGACTTAAAATGTATGCTGCTCGAAACATAACACATGGATGCGCGCTTCTACCGGTAAGCCTATAATATGCGTTGGCTTCATTTCGTCTGTCTACAAATGTAGGTTTAAACTGCAAATTCACACTGGGTGCAGCACAAATAGCATATCTGGTATCCACACGTTTCTTACATCCCATGTCTACTTAGTATGAGTCATTTTCGTCGGGTAGACAGCCTATTGCGCACATAACATCCTAGGCTACAGTCAGTTCAAAGCATTTACTGTGGGGATCATATTTATGTGTATGCTAAGTGAATTCTTGCTCAATATTGACTCGCCATGTTTATTATATCATGACATATGAATATCACATTAGGCTATAGGATTTCGAGACAAGGGGCAAACTTCTCCACCACCATCCCAACTCAAATAATTAAATACATTTGCGCCTGTAACGATAGGAGCGCGTTCACGAACACCTTCTCTCACTCTCCAATCTTCATCAACGATGTACCTATGTTGTCTCGTTGTAACGTGGAGCCTAATTGGCTCATTCTAGCTGGTGACGGAAATGGACACCCATGGAACGCCATTTTCTCAAAGATGGCTGCGGCCAATTTCAAACTTTTTTGGCTGAAGTAGCTAGCCTAGCATCGGCCATTGAAATGAATGGGGGCGGGACTTAGTCCCTCTCTCCAGTTCTTATAATACCTCCATGGTAGTACGTAGCGCTCTATGATCTTTGGTTGACACTTAAGACAGGTCACAGTACAACATACATTACAAGAACATATAAATAGAGACAGACACTGAAAGGACAGCAATCTCATCAACATAAATCACAGCAACGATAGTTAACAGCTCTTGTTTATTTGAAGTCTGATTGTAGGAACTAAGGACCTCCTACATCTCTCTGTGAAGCCTTTGGCTAGATGTGATTGATTGATTTAATTTAATGACCACACAGCCAGACTGGTGGAATTTGTTTTCAGTACAGCTTTTTGATACAGGTTCCAACATTACATTAAACATATAGTATAACATACATATACACACAGACAGACGCATTAATACATGATACATAAGGGTCATACTTAATCCACAATCCTCAGCTTCATTGTTTTGAAGAGGGTTGTTCTGGAGGTGATTGTCCTGTAATGCCTCCCAGAGGGCAGTAGCTGGAAGGCGTAGTGTGCAGGGTGGGTGATATCAGTGATAATCTTGTGGGCTCTGCGTATTGTCTGTTTGTGGTAGAGTGATTGAAGGGATGGTAGGGCTGAACGGGAGGCTCCTATACCACTTTTAGTGAAAATGCTATCGCTTTGGACAAAGGCGTCTGCTAAATAACTATAACCATAACCATAACCACAATGCTGTACAAGGGCTGGTCATCCCTTGACAGCACACACCTCATCTTCCTCATCACTCTCAACCCCAACATACAACAGCATAAAAAAGAACCCTTGCCAGAATCCCATGGTAAAACATGTTTAACATAGGCCTGCCCTGACCATATCAAATGACCTCAGTTTCAAAAGGAAGAACAGTCTAGACTGGGCCTTCTTGAAGCTGTTCTCCCTCCAGTTGGTCCCCCTATGGACACCAAGGTATTTATATGGGGGTACTACCTCTACTGGATGACCTCTGGTAAGTATAGCAACTTAATCAGTAACCATAAGTCTGTGTGCCTTTGTTTTGGTTTGACCTTTGGTGTACTTTAGCCCCACAAAAGGATGACATTTGACCCATAATCCTTAGGGATGATTATAGGGGATTCCAGTTGAACTTAAACAAAAGAAGGAGAAGGGGAAAAAACAACAGCAGACTACATCAGAAAGTTGTATCCCGCCGTCCCTGTTGAACTGGTTTGGCTGCCTACTTCAGAATAGGAGCCATTTAAGGCTTAAACATTCAACAGATAAATGTAGGCCATGCTTAAATGGCAAGGGCTGACACTAAATCCAGACCATCAAAACTGCTAGACTCATATGCAAATGCTTACTAAATTTGTATGACAAGACAATAATAATCGTTGTGCATTTGACTTCCCCAGAATACCCCAAAGCAAGCAGGAATAATCATTACTGAATGATACACTGTTGCAATAACATGAATGTCACTTGATACTAGTGGGTTATAAATGTATGTGATAGAAATGAGATAGAATGACAACATCCAATACCATTTTTGGGGTAGGCCTACATTGCACTTTCCAGACAGAAATATCCCCAGAACAGGACTTTAAACTATTAGACGATATCTTAGACCTCTGAAGCACTGGTCGTAAACTGCCACGATGATGTGCTGCAAACTTCAACTGAATTTGCCAAAATAATTAAGCCACTTTTCCCTCAAAATGTTATGAGCAGGGAACTAATTTCAAGCCCGTTGATGTTCAATCATCCTTCTATGGCTCTGATCCTTGCACACGAATCTGTAACGAATGGGCGCGGTCTAAGCTGGGCGAGTTTGTGAAATTGAATAGTGATGAGCTTGGTCAATTCGGACTGACCAGCTATAATTGGCCTGATTTCTCTGCTTATTTCTTTTCAATGGCATTTTCACACCCACGACATTACACAAACACAAACATACTGTATCTCACATTTTACAAAGTAAAACGGGTTTGAGTGGCAGGGCCCTTTAAGAGGAAGTATGTCCCCTGGCCCTCCCGGGGTAGCCTATATCCCAATGCAGCTCTATGCAGTCTATGGATACCACTGATTCACATCAGACTTTCCATGGCCGCCATAAAAAGATTTTCCACGACAGTTCGGGCAGATTTAACCACTTTTACATTATTAAAAGCGCGCAGCTGCGCGTGTCTCTTCGCTGTTCAGCGAAGGTGTTCGATTACAAGTGTTTAATTTCAGACAAACTTTTTCCACACATAACAATTCCGATCAAGCGAGGTAAGGACATTTGATTTCCTGTCCACCATCAATTGAAACTGTGAACTAGTAGATTTGCTCGTGGTTACGTTGTTTCTTAATCTTAACAAAGATTGCCTGAGTGAAAAATTCAGACGCAACGTTTTTTCAGGTCCATTTCAGAAGCTCACCTGTTTTTTTCCCGAGATTGCTGAGAACTCTGTCCCATCACTGTTGCCAGATTTCGGGAGAGAAATAGGACATCAGGCCTATAAAACAAGCACAAACGTAGCGACTTGTTTCTAGATTGTGAACACCAAGTCACCATTAACTCCAAAGGGACCCTCCGTGATCTCAACTTTAAACGATTGGGTAACTTGGCGAACAGGAACAGCCTACGAAGCTCTGATGGAAGACCGGCGTAAGATGCGGCGTTCAGCTCGCGTGCCTGTCCATGTCTTTATCCAGCCTCTATAAGCCTATACTGACGAAAACAATGCTGCATTTCTTTTAATAATATAGGAATGTGTAGCCTGTATAGTATATGTGTAGCCTTATAGAAACATCCTATCTGAAGAAGCCCATTAGGATCCCCAACAGCATAGCAAATCCCAATTAACTTTAGGAATCTTTTCATCCTCTCTTAAATAGCATACTTCATCTAAAATGTCCACATACTATGGCTGTTAGGAGTAGCCTACTGGCACACTCACTAGAACCAACCCATTTTCATCTTGTCCAAAGATAACCTAGATAGTCATCGTCGTCGTCCCCCTCTCATCGAGATAACACTTTATAAACAAGTCCCAAACAGCAAACCGCTCCCATTTTTTTGTAAGCGACATTACAGAGAAAACTAATTATACGAAGCCAGTGCATTGCATGCTTTGCATTGTTACAAGCCCTAAGTGGCTTAATCTAGGCGGACCTGGCAACTCGTAGTGAAGCATACAATTGAGCTCAGGTGTCCCCTGAGGTTATGCGAATAGTCTACGTGACACAGTGTTTTTCTCGTAAGATCGCAAGCTTGTAGCCTCTCCGCTCGTTTTTGTTTAGTTCTACAAATCTTTGAATATCCAACATTTTCTTCACCAACACTTTTCTTGACTGTAGCCCTTTAGTGCCTGGCATGGATATCCTGGAGGGATTTCTTCATATCCCCGGCACATCCTCTCTTCTAGTTGCGGTGCTCTTGTTGCTGTTTTTCTATCTTCACTCCTCTGTTGGAAGCGACAGAGGGAAAGGAGAGGAGCCTCCCGGACCCAAAGCACTGCCAATACTTGGTAACCTGTTGCTGCTGAATCCAAAGAAGCCCTATGAGTCACTTTGTGAGGTACGTAATGTTGCATAGTATTAGTTCTTATAGGCCCACAACATGTCTTAACATCAATTGGTTAATGATATCCATGCCAGTGCGGTAGTTGACACACATGCCACTAACATAAAATTAACGTGTATAGTAACCAACATTTTAACTGATGCTCTCTTGCCCTGCAGCTCTCCAAGAGATATGGATCTGTCTTCACCATTCACCTCGGCCCTAAGAAAGTGGTTGTCTTAGCAGGATACAAGACTGTTAAGCAAGCACTTGTGAACCATGCAGAGGAGTTTGGGGACAGAGATGTCACCCCTATATTTTACGATATGAACAAAGGCCATGGTAAAGTACAACTGCTTATGACCTTGACTTTTTCATGTTCACCAGCCTTTTTAATAGATTTGTAGGCTTTAGAATCAATGAAATGAGTGAATTTCATCATTCATGTGTAATCTGTAATGAACACAGATAAGATGTAAGCTATAACTGTAGTAGGCCTACAAAGAGTCATGTTACAATGATTTCCACATTTTGAGATGGGGAAGAAAATGTACCATTATCCCTGCAGTGTTTGTGGCATTCCTACAGCTTTATGGTATTCTTAGGTCATGGTTGTGGTTATGCATTTACTAAAATGCCCCCGTTTACCTTTGCCTTTGCCTTTGCCTGGCTGCAGCATTGTTTTCTTGTTGGTTAATTTTTCACTACATGTTATATTTTAATATACGTACAGCTTTTATGAGTCCTGTCTTGTGATAAAGTCGTGAACATTTTATCTGAAAGTCTTAATCTGTAGCTCATAATGCAGCTTTTTGCTTTTCCACGATAATGATGTTGCACAGGCATCTTGTTCTCCAATGGGGATAACTGGAAAGAGATGAGACGTTTTGCCCTCTCTAACATGCGAGACTTTGGGATGGGCAAGAGGAGGAGTGAGGAGAAGATTATAGAAGAGGCTCGACACCTGATGGAAGTATTTGAAAAATGGCAGGGTAAGCCTAACACTAAATATTCACTAGGCTATGCAATTATGGCAGTGGTAATCTTGTCGTGAAGATGAAGAAACTCTCAGACAGAAAATGGACTTTGCTCTATGAATAGATACAGTACATAATTTCTTTTAAGAGGTGTTATTCTTATTCAGTTAAGGTTGCAGTCAGCAATTGTACACAATTTTAACCTCATCAATTATTTTTTTCATCACATTCAGCAATCTCCCTATGGCCCACACTAGTTGCTCATTCCGTGCACTGTAAAACATGAGGCAGCCAGGCTCCGAAACCTGGAAAACAAACAATTTCCCAGATTCGTTAAGAAGCTCTTAAGTGCTAAGAACTTCTTAGGAGTGTTCTTAGAACGTTCTTAGAGCGCACCTAAGAAGTTCTTGGAGTTCCTCTGTGGAGTTTCCCCTCCTGTGTGGAGGGAGAGCTATACCTCCCCCCTGGTGTGTTTCGTTTGGTCCTTGGTTGAAATACATAATTGGAAACAAGCATCTGCTAATAGATAAATATGAAGAAACACGACTTCAATCCTGCACATCACTGACATTACCTTTAAGTAAACATTCTTTTATGTCCAAATCCAGGACTTTTTGTGTATTACAATCATAGTACAAAGGTATTACAGTTTTCTATTGTGAAAACAGGTGTTAAAATGTATCACTTAAATGTACATTGAAATCATTAAACTCTTTTTAATTTACACTTTTCTGGTTTGCATCATTAAGGTACAGCATTTGACACAGCCCAGCCCGTGAACTATGCCGTCTCCAATATCATCTGTGGTATTGTGTATGGCAGCAGGTTTGAGTATGAGGACCCCAAGTTTAAAGCCATGGTGGACAGAGCTAATGAGAACATTCGGCTTGTGGGCTCCCCATCTGTTCAGGTATCTATGACGACAAATGACTGTGGTCCTCTTCTGCGTTCTCCCGTGCTCTCTAGAACTGTGGTTCTGAACTGGTGTGCCATGGAGTCTCGAGGAACCCAGTGTAGTTATACAGGCCCATGACTTAGGTTGTAGGGGTATTTTTTAAATGTGTTAGTGACAAAGCTTCTAACTTAAAAAACTCATTCAGCAGAAGAATATGGACATAAGAAAGACATAACACCCCTGTTATAGCCTATAATAATGGCCGGGTTTCCCAGATTCGTTAAGAAGCTCTTAAGTGCTAAGAACTTCATAGGAGCGCTCTAAGAACGTTCTAAGAACGCTCCTAAGAAGTTCTCAGCACTTAAGAGCTTCTTAACGATTCTGGGAAACGCGGCCATTGTCTGTTACCTGCACTTGATAATCAGGAGCATGCCTTAGCCCCGATAAGGTTGAGATCGCCTGCTCTAGAACATTACAAATGTTGTCTCTCACTCAATATCATTCAACCAAACTCCTCATAAAGATGACGCTTATTCCTTTACCTTTGGTCTGTGTCAGGTTCCTGCTTAACATCCCAATGGCAAGCTGACTGTCCTTGAACTCATCATTCAGTCAGCTTTTTGTTGATTTGTAATGGTATTTTGTGTATTTCTTGTAGCTCTACAACTTCTTTCCCTGGTTAAAACCGTGGCTGAAGGATGTTGTGCATGTCATGAAGAATGTTGGAGAGAATATTAAGGAGATGAAGGGCTATATCAAGAACTTGCAGGACACTCTGAATCCACAGGACAGCCGCGGCTTTGTTGACTCGTTCCTCATACGCCAGCAAAATACTGAGGTAAAGTCTCATCCATCCTTTAAGCCAAATCCCTCAGAGAATTGATTAGGTCTGATATTTGACCATGAAAACTGACTTTCTATTAAAGGACAACTCTAACATTTCTATTAAAGGACAATTCAAACATTTCTATTAAAGGACAACTCTAACATTTATATTAAAGGACAAATCTATAGACTTGTGAATATGAACAGCATAAGCAGCACACTTAAAGGACAAGTCCGGTCTAAGAACAACCTCATTATCATCTAAAAAGTAGTCCCTAGGTTGTACCGGTGTTGTCCTTTTTAGTTGTGCTGCTTGTGGTGTTCACCAGTCACAGAGGCTCCACGCACTTCACTATGTAATGTCGTTGAGTGAACCTTTCAGAAATCAGGCGAAAAGGACTCCCTGTTCCATGATGAGAATCTGGTCATGTGTTTGGCGAACCTTTTCGGAGCTGGCACGGACACCACAGGTACCACGCTACGCTGGGGTCTGCTGCTCATGGCCAAGAACCCCCACGTACAGGGTAAGACGGCCACTCTGCATCTGAGCTATTATAAAGTTAAATGTCTTGACTTTATTTTTTATCTCTATCAAAGCTTTCAGATGAATTCCGGTTTACTTTCAGCAATGCATTAGTAGTATTGGTTTTATTTTAGTTTTTGGCAGGATTGACTGGTTTTAGTTTAGTTTAGTTTCGTTAGAACCATTTGGAAGAATGCAGGACTAACACCTTTATGTCATTTTCTCGGGGACACATGTAGCCCGAGTCCAGGAGGAGCTTGACCGGGTCATCGGCAGCCGGCAGCCAATGGTGGAGGACAGGAAGAGCCTGGCCTACACCGACGCTGTGATCCACGAGATCCAGAGAGTCGCCAACATCGCGCCTTTTGGTCTCCCTCACACCACTAGTTGTGATGTTCATTTCCAGGGCTTCTTCATCAAGAAGGTGCGGCTGAGACCTTTGATGTTAATGTTTAGATAGATAGAGATAGATAGATAGATACTTTATTGATCCCCAAGGGGAAATTCAAGGTCCCAGCAGCTTAAGACACCACACACGACATACAGTACAATGTAAACAGGAAGATTAAAAAGCAAATCAACAATCAACAATCAACAATGACTAAAGGAGCAGTAGAATACTATAGATAAGGTATGCATGAATGTACTGAGGATTGGTACTGTGATCCAGTCTGAGGTGTGTGTCAAGTTGGTAGTGCAAATAAGTCCAACAGTGCAACAGTGCAAGATAAAATTCTAGTGACCAGTAATAAATATGTACAGTACAAAATGTAAGCATAGTAATAATAATAACAGCACTAATATAAATATATGGACAATTAAAATAAACTTAACATAGTAATAATATAAGAGTTAGACATGAGGGTAGACATGTAAGTCATGCCATGTAAGTGTATAAGAGGGTGGAGGTGCAGATATACTATGCATAGAAGTCCAACTCTCCTTTTCCCTTCAGTGAAGCATTGCACAGTTGTATGGCCCTGGGTACAAATGACTTTCTCAGTCTGTCTGTTGTGCATGTCATGGAGCGTAGTCTCCAGCTGATCAAGCTCTTCTGCTGTATGATAATGCTGTAGAGTGGATGACAGTCATTGTCCAGGATGCTGTGTAGCTTGTTCAGGGTCCTTTTGTCTGATACTGAAGTGATCCACTCCAGATCAGCTCCCACAACAGAGCCAGCCTTCCTTACCAGCCTGTCTAGTCGCCCAGCATCCCTCTTCCTAGTGCTTCCTCCCCAGCATGCCACAGCATAGAAGAGGACGCTGGCAACAACAGACTGGTAAAACATCCAGAGGAGCTTGCTGCAGACATTGAAGGAGCGCAGCCTCCTCAGGAAGTACAGCCTGCTCTGCCCTTTCTTGTATATTGCTTCAGTGTTGACTGACCAGTCCAGTTTATCGTCCAGATGTACGCCCAGGTACTTGTATGTGTTCACCACCTCCACATTGACCTCCTCAATGGTGACTGGCAGCAGAGCAGGCTTAGACCTCCTGAAATCTACCACCATCTCCTTGGTCTTGGTCGTGTTGAGTTGTAGGTGGTTGAGTCTGCACCATTGCACAAAGTCCTCCACCAGGCTCCTGTATTCCTCCTCCTGCCCATCCCTGATACATCCCACAATTGCAGTATCGTCTGAAAACTTCTGCATGTGACATGACTCCGTGTTGTAGCAGAAGTCGGACGTGTACAGGGTGAACAGGACTGGAGAGAGCACCGTTCCCTGTGGAGCACCTGTGCTGCTGATTACAGTGTTGGAGAGGCAGTCCTTCAGTCTGACAAACTGTGGCCGCTCTGTCAGGTAGTCTGCAATCCAGGATACTAGATGAGCATCCACACCCATCTGCAGGAGCTTGTCACTCAATCTGGGGGGTTGGATGGTGTTAAAAGCACTAGAGAAGTCAAAGAACATGATTCTCACAGCACTTTTCCCCTTGTCCAGGTGAGAGTGTGTCCTGTGTAGGAGGTAGGAGATTGCATCGTCGACGCCCACTTTCTCCTGGTATGCAAACTGTAACGGATCTAGTGCATGGCGCACCTGTGGCCTAAGTATCCCCAGAACCAGTCTCTCCAGGGTCTTCATCAGGTGTGATGTGAGAGCAACTGGCCTGAAGTCATTCAGCTCACGTGGATGTGGTTTCTTGGGGACGGGGATAAGACATGATGTCTTCCACAGTGTTGGGACTTTCCCGAGACGTAGACGTTTGTGGTGTTATAAAGTACATATATAGAGATATTTTAATAAAATCACCCTTTAGCTCGTCCAAACTTGAAAAGATGTCCACCCCACCCAGACTTCTCCCCAAATGACCACCCAAAAGAATGCCTATGTACGACTTCATGGAATTATCATCTTATTGCATTTGAATGAACACAATAGCAACATGTAATGGTTCAAAAGTATCCAGAATTCTTAGTCAGAGGGTACAGTTAGATAAGACCTCTACATTTCTGTCATCTGTGTCTGTCATTTACAAATTCTTGAATTTCCCCTGGGGGATCAATAAAGTATCTATCTATCTATCTATCTATGTATCTATCTTTACAGGCTTTCAAACTACCTCTGTAAGTTGACAGGGAGCAAATAGTAATTGTATGTTTCCCTGTTAATGAGTAGTAATCCCTACAGTGCAGTAAGTCTTCTCTTGTCCTTTCACCAGGGCACCACTGTGATTCCTCTGCTCACCTCCGTGTTGAAGGATGAATCGGAATGGGAAAAACCCGACACATTTCACCCAGAACACTTCCTGGACGAGCAGGGCCACTTTGTTAGGAGAGATGCTTTCCTTCCGTTTTCTGCAGGTACACATTTTCAATTTTATTTTCCATAATAGAGTGCATAGTAAATTGCACTCATTGGCCATTTGATTAGGTACACATTTCACTGGAACACCAGAGAATTTGGGAGCACGCTCTCTGATTGTTATTGTCACTGTGTGTTATTGTATCACTGGTAGGAACTAACACATTGCTTTCTGACTAAGACTCCAGTGTAACACAGTGTTCGTCAATGAGAAGCCAGAGTAACTTAGTGCGCTGTGAAACATTAAATGAGTGCTTCCTCACAAACATTCACATACAATGTTATATTTTGACATAACTGTACAAGACGCGTAACTACAATGTTATGACAACGATTAAAATTTCAGATCTCAGATTAACCTGGCATGGTTGGCTTTTGAATAGTGAACTTAGTCCGCTACTACACCTTGAGCTCCGAATAGAATTTAAGAATTTAGAATGGTTGCCTTTTGTACACTTGGAATATTCACTACTATGAGTTGTCAAAACAGAACAGGTACACAGAGTGTCACCTTAGTCATGCTTTTCCAGCTTACACTGTCATGTCTGACCGGCAGTCTCTGCACAACAAATACTTAAGCTTGCGTGGGTCCGTTCAGAGAGTACCGTGTTAGCCTCATACCCTCTGGATAGAGATACTGTAGGTGCTGTGGATAGTTCTGCTGAAACTTACAACAATTCTCAAAAGATTTGAGTACAAATAATTATTGTCAGATTTAAGCGGCGCTCCATTTCAACACTATAGCTTATCAATTAACATGTCATCCAATCATCTCTCTCTCTCTCTCTCTCTCTCGGGTCTCCCTAGGCAACTGCATTCAGCTGTTTGAAAGCTGATGCTGGTTCTGAACTGTATAAGTAGGCTATAAGTATATACTCTTTTGATCCTGTGAGGGAAATTCGGTCTAGTGTGTGCAGGTGTATCTGAAATGTCAGCTGGAAAGATAGGGCTATGTCACAGGTGGGATTTGAGAATTGAGTAAAAACTAGAAAAGCACTCAGAGATCGCAAACCTCCACCAAGTGAACACATAACCACCTCCTGCATCCAGACAGTGATACGTATCACTCCCAAAATGTAATTGTTTCTTCCTCGGGTCATTTCAGACCTTCCTAGAAAATTTCATCGAAATCCATCCATAACTTTTGGAGTTATCTTGTGAACAAACAGACAGTCAGACAAACAAACAAACCAACAAACAAACCCAGATGAAAACATAACCTCCTTGGCGGAGGTAAAAACCTAATATGTAGTGGCTTTACAGTGATGATTGGCATCATGTTAACGTATATTTGTCTGTGTACAAGTCCAAAATGAAAAGGTGCTTGTTTTTTTCTCTCTCTTCTCTCAGGCCGCAGGGTGTGTTTGGGCGAGAGTCTGGCCAGGATGGAGATCTTCCTCTTCTTCACGTCTCTTCTTCAACGCTTCCGTTTCACTCCACCTCCCGGCATCTCTGAGGACGAGCTGGACCTCACAGCGGTTTTAGGAATCACCCTCAACCCATCTCCCCATAAGCTGTGTGCAGTGACTCGCTGCTGAGTCCTTAAATCACATCCACGTGTAAAAAGCAAGTGTATGACAGCGTGTTTGAACCAAATTGGCCACTCATCTTTCATGTTGCTTTCTTTCTTCACTTGGTACTACCAGTTCAGCTCATCTGGTTTCAAACCTACATTACTGGCAGAGATGTTTATGCTAGTCTAGGATCATGTGTCTGTAAAAAACACTCTTTGGTGTGGCCCAAGGGAGCTGTCTTGGTCCTCTGCTTTTTCCCCTATATATGCTTCTGTTATGAATCATAAGGCAGCATTATGTAAACTTACACAGCTGTGCAGATGGTACTCAATTATATATTTCTGTGGAGCCATCAAACCCAGATGGCCTTTGCCTGCTTATCATATGCTTAGGCTCCATTAATCATTGGATGCTTTATTTTATTAAAGAGGAACTATGCAGGATTGGCGATTTCATCTCTGGTTTCGGTTTCGTTTTTCGTTTTCGCTGGTTTTATGGTTGCATTTTCTCTGCAGAGCTTCCCCGACAGCTTTAGCGTGTATATCTATACATGTAGGCTATAGGCTATATTTAAATATATAAATTGCAAGCGTGGTTCTTCGTCTCAGACTTCCAGATGTAAACAAGGAGCGATCGTCTCCTGCAGAAAGTTGCATAGGGTCTCTTTAAAGCTGAACAGAGGTACTTTTGGTTGGACCAAAATCAAAGCGAGACACGCTCTTAGTAATCTTTCAAATCATAAGTAACAAGCTGTTCCAGGCCCCTGGCCTTGCCTTTCCCCCCAGACATGTTTCTGTCTGCTTCATTTCCTATACGGGTGTGATTGGAGGCAATCAGTCCAATTAGGTGCACTGGTGCACTCGTCACTTGTTGGTGTTAAAAACACTGGAGTTCCTTCCGCAGGCGAGCAGAGAGTAGTGAAAGCAGCAGAGAATACTGGTCTTGCTTGCCAACAAGGCCGCATTTCCCAGATTCGTTAAGAAGCTCTTAAGTGCTAAGATCTTCTATGTTCTGAGAACACTTCTAAGAAGATCTTAGCACTTAAGAGCTTCGTAACGAATCTGGGAAGCGCGACCAAGGTTGCTCCGTGTACCTTTGTTTGAAAGCCGGTCGGCTGTCACTGCTTACATTTTTGGCCTTTTTGAACGAAATTGTTAACTATGCAACCGTACACACTTTTTTTTGTGTTGTGCTCTTTTGCAGCCTAACATAAGCCTAGAATTGTTTTACATCTCTATCCTAGTCGGTGCTTCTCTCTATGTGAGCCTTTATCCTAGTCAGTGCTTCTCTCTGTGAGCCTTTATCCTAGTGTGCTTCTCAGCCTGTAGGAGATGCTGTCATCATTGTTTTTGTGTAATTTGTTTGAGTGCCTTATATTGAGGGTCTTATCCAAACATCTTAAAACTGCTGCTAACTATTGTATTAACCTGATTTTTTTTTTTTTTTTTTTACCATATTTGTAGAATTTGTTAATAATTTTCCTCTCTGTTTATTCTATTAGTGCTGATTCATGAAATTAATATTATAATCAATTTGAAAGAAATAAAAATGGAATTATTGGTTGAACTTTCAAGAATCCTAATAGTCCCCCCCCCCCCCCCCCCTTTTTCCCAGAGCTACACTTTGCTGCACAGCCTGCACATTAGCTCCCGTGTGTGTGTGTTTGTGTGTGTGTGTGTGTGTGTGTGTGTGTGTGTGTGTGTTTTAAAACACTGCCAATTCATAAACGTACCAGTAAATTTAGCCTACCGTAATGAGCTGGCTCCAATCACACCGAAAATGTTTGCTTTTGCTTCTTAATACTTCTTAGGCTACTGTAAATATTTGTGATTCTGTCCACTTCTTCACCAACATTGGCTACCTCAAAGAAATAATTATTCATCATTACCTGAGGTAGGCTAATTGACTGGTATCACCTCTGCTCTGCACTTGTGTTCTGCTGAAAGTCTTGAGCGCAACCATGTAGGCTATGTTGATCGCGTCTTGTTCTATATAATTGCGCCACCAAGAATTTAAAAATTACAATTGCTCTCTCTCTCTCTCTCTCTCTCTCTCTCTCTCTCTCTCTCTCTCTCTCTCTCTTTGGCCCTTGTCCTACACTATAACCTAGTGGTTCATAAACTCCTTCTGTCATTCCCCACTTTGGAGTTAAGAAATGTTCAAGCGCACCTGAGCGAAAAGGTAACGTTAATTTTTCACATTACATTTCTCGTCTCGGTCCGCTGAACCAAGATGTTTATTGTCGACGATGTTTATGACTCCTGTTAGTGTGTGGCAATTTTGTTTTGAATCTGTGTGTATGGGGTAGATGATTTCACGAAAGTATAAAGTAGGTAGGCTATTACGACTCCCAAGCAAGTCAAATTTGTAGTTTATTATGTCTCATTTAATTGAACTACTAGGCCTACTACAGATACGCTACCCGATCAGGTAAAGTTACACACTGTGGTGCGGTTAATAACCGCCGGTTATAGCCTCGACGTGAATGCAGAATTGCCGTTCACCCTACGAGTTGATGAACCGCTGAACTAACTTTGGAAACATTGTTTTAAGGTACGAAAAAGTCTTTAGTGTTACTTCACTAAGCAAAATTTACTTCAAATGTGTTACTTTCATTGGTGTATTGTAGGCTACAATGATTATTTTCCTAATTATGCTTAATCGTTGTCTTCATCAGAAGTTCTTTTCCATCTAGCCTACACACTCAAATGCCAAGCATGGTTTTGATGCAAAGGCTAATCATTCGGATACTGGGCAATTCCTGACATGTTGAAGCTTTTGAGAACATTGTTGATGTTTTACAACTTTTGTTGGTGTCTTATTGCTTGAATCTTTACCACTCTATCAGTGCTTGAGTGCTTCACCCGGAATAGAGCGTATTCAGAATACGAAAATGTAGGCTATTCAGTATTCAACATGAATCAGTGACGCATATATTGCAATTTGCAAATGATTTGTAGCCTAAGGGAAATATTGCAAGCATGCGCATGCTATCTGTGTTCATAAAAGTTTATGAAGTTTATTGTTGATCTATTAAACATAACATTAAACCAGCAGTAACTGAACAAACCTGCTTCCATCCGATTATTCTGGAGGACTGGCTACTATCTGTCTATTTTGAAAAGACTAAACCTTCGCTTTTGCAGACTGTCCTCTGTGAAGCTACGTGTACACTTAAATGGCTGTACTCGAGGGAATTCTCCAGATATCGGGCACAATCCCTCTGCTGGTTGCTGTGTTACTGTTGCTGTTTGCCTTCCTTCACTCCTATGGTGTCAGCTGCTCAGAGAGAGGGCGGGAGCCTCCGGGGCCCAGACCATTGCCTATCCTGGGTAACCTGCTGCAGCTGGACCTGAAGCAACCATATAGGACGCTTTGTGAGGTGAGGGATTATGTTGAAACCACTGTGATCGATTTGTGTCTTCTATTGATGTGTTCTGTTCTGTTTATTTATCTTTTTTTAATACTCATTCTAATACTAAAGCTGGTCCATTCTTGTATGATTTATGTCACCTCATCCCAGTTTGTTATGCAACGCTTATACCTCAGTAGTGTTTGATACATTGTTTTAAGGTGATATGGCTGAAACACATGTTGCTATGTTGTAAATTTAAAGATCTAAAGAAGAAAGTTGTTCATGCCTACAGTACATGGATATGATGTGGATAATTCATGTAGGCTCAAATATTTTCTTCAAGCCCTCTCATCGAGGATCTCAAGACAGAACATCTCAAAGATACATCAAAAGTAGCCTACACTGTTTTCACTATTTGTTTTAGCTTATGCGGGTGTTGAGACTTTGCAAACTCTCAGGGAACAAAAATGAAAAGGGTCACCACTATAGGCTACAGTATGCATCAACATTTTTCTGCAGCCCTGCTGTTAAATATTGACATTTGATCCCTTTATCCCTGCAGCTCTCCAAGACGTTTGGGTCCGTCTTCACCATTCACCTTGGCCCTAAGAAAGTGGTTGTCTTAGCAGGATACAAGACTGTTAAGCAAGCACTTGTGAACCATGCAGAGGAGTTTGGAGACAGAGATATCACCCCTCTATTTCATGATATCAACAAAGGCCATGGTAAGGCAGAGCTATGAGTTGGAGTTTGACTGAAATTTGGTTCACTGCATGCCTTTCTTTTTTTTATTTGCTCAATGTTCTTTGATTTGAAAATGTTTTTTTTTTTTTTTTAGTGTGACAGCAATAGGCTACGCAACCGTAGTTTCAGACATAGGCCTACAGGAAATCATTTGTGCTAGGTAGAGGATTTCTCACAGTGGTCGATCGAACAACTTATTCATGTTTAGAAAAATGTGAATCACACACTAAATTGTTTACATGCATCTATTTCATTCATTCTGTAAAGACGTCACTTTTCTGGACCAATGAGGGAACAGAGAGTGGTCGAAGGAAAAATCGTGAAGCAGCCGCGCACTGTTGAAAACATCAATTAATTCAAGCCCCTGCTAAACCTAATAAAGCTATCTCCGCTGAATATGGAAAGTTTCAGTTCAAAGTAAAGTCAATAACCGTAGTGGGTTGATAAACCCACAATATTAGCTGTTAAGGAGAATGCCTAACTGTTCTCATGACACGCGTTTAGTCCCTAGGAATAATGTTTGTGGGTATCTTCCTCGGCCGATTTAATCGGGCAGTTCCTCTTACACACTACTCGTCCCGGTTGCTGAAATAAGCAGAGACTGCAGTGCTGACTCGGGCCGCTTTGAGCTGCAATACTCTGAAACCCAATGTGTGACACGCCTGGTCTACCAACACCTTATGCTAGAGGGCTCAGGCTGAACTAAGGTGAGGCCGTCTCGCACGGACCACCCACTGGGGAACTGCTCATCGCTAACTCCGGTGCAATAGCCAGTTCTTCTGCAGCTTACTATTTCAGCTGACTTAACTTCTACGGCGGCAAAGCTAAGTCCCAGCCTTTCGCCGTGCCAAACACCGTTACCTATCACTACCACTCTGGTCTCTAAGTACAAGGAAGGCTATGCGGATTAGCACAACAATTTATTTGTCAGGTACAAATTAAGAATGTAATACAATAAGAAGCAAGCATCTAAATGAATAATATGAAAATTATGAAAAACAGGTTCAAGAAATACTTAGGCTATCATACAAAACAGACAGAGAATGAAACATACTTTACCAGCTCAGAGGAAGATGACTACACACCGAAGTGTGGGAGCTCATAGCTAAGAGACTCCATGAATAATGTTTTGTCTACGCTTTTATAGGCTACAAAGTTTGTGATTGGTTCACACAGTGACAGGGGTTACATGAATGGAGATCACATGATGAGTACTGTAGGTGAAACTGAGACCATTGTTGTAGTGAAACCACTTGAATAGCCTAAATCAATCAAGACATGACAATACATTTGGTTATATTTCCTGGTCCAAGTTGACTTCTGAGGACTTTGGACAAACATGTGACAGGAGGTCCACAATAGGCCCACACTTAGTAGCTAATCAAGAGTCCATATATGATTGAAAGGAATGTCATCAGCCTGGGAATTTAGATCCTTACAATTCATTCATTCATTCATTCATACTATAGAGAATTACGGAGGAGATCTTCATTGATTGATTGAAACATTTTAGTCTCAAGATTGATTCATGTGTGAGAAACTGGCTCAAACTAAACATTTTCAAAATGTCAAAAGAGTAGAAGACAGAAAGAGAGACCGATTCTTCATGTTTTCTTTAGGGATCCTGTTTGCCAATGGAGAGAGCTGGAGAGAAATGCGGCGCTTTGCACTCACAAACATGCGGGACTTTGGCATGGGCAAGAAGGGGAGCGAGGAGAAGATCCTAGAGGAGACTCAAAGCCTAAAAGATGTGTTTGAAAAATTCAACGGTAAGGTCACAGAAAAACAAGGCGATGGTATACTTTTGTTTTATCCAAAGCAACTTACATTATGTCAATTATATCACGAGGGCCACTGTCCCCGGAGCAACTCGGGCTTAAGTGCCTTTCACAACGGCACAACTTTTCAGGCTACCGCAGGCTAGCCTGTAGCTCCTTATCCACTACGCTACTACCACTGCCTCATAATACATCTGATTCATGATGATTGTGACACAAGTTCACAGAGACTGTAAACTCTTTTTTCCTCTACACGGTGTAGGTGTGGCATTTGACACAACACAGCCAGTGAACTACGCCGTCTCCAATATCATCTGTGCCATTGTGTACGGCAGGAGATTTGAGTACGACGACCCCGAGTTTAGGGCCATGGTCAAAAGAGCCAATGAAAACATTCGGCTCTCAGGCTCTCCTTCAGTACAGGTATCCGTTTTCAAATTAGACCTGTGCCTTGCCCTCACAGAGTTCTACTATTGTTTTCTTTCTTTCTATTCCAGTTGACCTTGCACCTTTCATTTGTAGATTGAGGCCAAAGATCTTCTCTACGATAACACATTACACAGAAATGTTGACAAGGTGTTCTAGTTGTGCTCTCTTAGCAGTTCCTAAAGTTTCTAAATGTGTTGAAATTCAGTCTAAAAGCTATTAAATTACATGTAGATGGGGTATTATGTGCACAAATGAATGTTATAGTTACTGATTTAAATCCCACACAGTGAAGTTTGAGTCTACTCTAATTTGGCTCAATTACATGAAGAAATGGAGTGATAGTGCTACTGTATGAATGTCCATTTTGTCATCTATCTGCATTGGGAGTTGCTTTGCCTTCACAGATGATCATTCTTTAGTCCATGTATGAGTAATTACATGTTTATTTACATGTACATATTTATTTTTGCACATATTATGCATTATTAAAGACATAACGTACATAAAATGAAATATCCCCAATGATAACTGAGTGTTACAGAAATGGGCAGGCTATGGATTAAAAGGTAACCAATGTGGTTTAATCTGTATCATTTTACAGAACGGTATCGGCAGACAAATGGGGCAAATGTGCAGCCTTCTAGTGTTTTTCAGTTAATGTGTAGACAGCCTTACATTTGGCATAGAAAGGATGGTGAAGATTATGCAATAAGTCGTTGATAAATGAGGGTCCACATTTTCCTCTGAAGGAAAGGTCTCTTAATTCACAGGTTATAACTTATAACGCATTTGTTATGGGTGTTGTGTTCTAAGGCATCTGTAGTAATGGATGTTGTGTAGGTTCTAAGGCATCTGTAGTAATGGGTTGTTGTAGGTTCTAAGGGGTCTGTAATGGGTGTTGTGTAGGTTCTAAGGGGTCTGTAATGGGTGTTGTGTAGGTTCTAAGGCATCTGTAGTAATGGGTGTTGTGTAGGGGTCTGTAATGGGTATTGTGTAGTCTCTAAGGGGTCTGTAATGGGTGTTGTGTAGGTTCTAAGGCATCTGTAGTAATGGGTGTTGTGTAGGTTCTAAGGGATCTGTAATGGGTATTGTGTAGGTTCTAAGGCGTCTGTAGTAATGGGTGTTGTGTAGGTTAAGGCATCTGTAGTAATGGGTGTTGTGTATGTTCTAAGGGGTCTGTAATGGGTGTTGTGTAGGTTGAGGTTCTAAGGCGTCTGTAGTAATGGGTTGTTGTTGTAGGTTGTAAGGGGTCTGTAATGGGTGTTGTGTAGGTTCTAAGGCGTCTGTAGTAATGGGTGTTGTGTCTTCTGTGCTGTAGCTCTACAATATGTTCCCCTGGTTAAAGCCGTGGGTGAGGAACCTGGAACAGATACTGCAGAACACTGAGGTCCTTGTGGAGGAGATGAAGAGGATCATCAGCGGGCTCCAGGAGACGCTCAACCCGCAGGAGCTGCGAGGCTTCGTCGACTCCTTCCTCGTCCGCAAGCAGAGTGCTGAGGTGAGGCAGGCCAGCGACAGGGCAGTCCAATTGGATGATTGCGTCAAGTTGCTGGGTAACAATCCCAGTCTGCTGCTACTAAGAAAAGAGAGTCATTTTCGGAGTACAACCATCTTTATTATTCTGGATTAATACAACTTTTTGAAAACTCACCCACTAAACAAAAAAAGAGGGAGTGGCTTGTTTTCGTTAATACTGTAAGTTATCTAGATAAAACTGTATTGTCTACAGGACAGGAACACTTCCAGTTACCGTTTCTCTGTGCATCTTCAGCTGTACGTTGATCTGTGTGTGGGTTTCTGCCCTCTATTTGCCAATTTAGAGTTTAGAGTTTTGAGATTTTCATTAGTTTTTTGATTATTGATTTCATTTATTTAATTTAACATGCATAAATTGTTTAGTTTTGCAGAATGTTCTGGTTTTAATTTAGTTTTAATCTCAGTTTTAGTTTTTTCAGGTTTTATTAGGAATGTCTTGACTTAAAGATGGCAATCACTGCGCAAACTGAGTGGGGAAAGTAAAACCAAGCTGATTTGACTTCATTCTATTAAATTTTTTGCATTGTTCATCATTGTTTTTAATTACATGTTTTTTCACTGCTAGTTTTAGTTTTAGTCTTAGCTTTTGTTAACTATCTTAACACATAATGTAACTTTATTTTACAGACTCAAGGTTCAGATGAAAAGTACACATAACATTACAAAAGGGGTAGCTGAGATATTGAAAGACATTACATAGCCAAGCCTGCTGTTGACTTAGACATGACCTGGCCTGTCTATAGGGAGAAGCCTTAAATCCCCTCAGGGTGACAGTCTTACCGCAGAGTATTTACCTTGCTGAAGAGAATCTAAAAAAAGAGTCACATGATGATGTGCCTTTGAGGAGTTTAGTGAAGGAGAATGCGGTTTGCACACACGACTGTGAAATTCAAATGGAATTGATTTGATAACATGGTGTATGATACCTTTAGGAAGGTTAAAGAGTACAAAGAAATAATATCACATAATGTGTAACAGGCAGACAACAGTCTGGTGTACAGGTGTTGTATGACTGTAAATGTACATTTCATGATTGTACAAATATTCAGTTTGTCTGTAAGCGACTGCAATATGATCACTGATTAGCTCATTTCAATGACACTTGAAGACGTATTGTCTGTTCAGAATAGACATCATATTTTTTTTAATCAGCATTTTTCACATCGTTTAACTATTATTTGTTTAAAAAAAAAAAAAGACAAACAAAAGACATTATCCTTGAATCCATCAGGAGTCTGGCCGGATGGACTCCCTGTTTCACGAGAAGAACCTCATCTACTGTGTGACCAACCTGTTTGCAGCTGGCACGGACACCAGTGGCACCACACTGCGCTGGGGTCTGCTGCTCATGGCCAAGTACCCCCGCGCACAGGGTAAGACGGGCACACATCAAGACACACATTTATTGACATATGACATTCATATTGGGGCAGCCGTGGCCTACTGGTTAGGGCTTCGGACTTGGAACCGGACGGTTGCCGGTTCGATCCCCGACCAGTCCACAGCTGAAGTGCCCTTGAGCAAGGCACGGTACCCCTCACTGTTCCCCGAGCGCCGCTGGTTGGGCAGGCAGCTCACTGCTCTGGGTTAGTGTGTGATTCACCTCACTGTGTGTTCACTGTGTGTTCACTGTGTGCTGCGTGTGTTCACTAATTCGGTTAAATGCAGAGAAACAAATTTCCCTCACGGGATCAAAAAAGCATCTATTCTATTCTATATTTCATATTGTTGTCTGATGGCTAATGAATGAAATTGCACTCTGCCTAAGGACTAAGGCATGTAAACGAACGTAAGGCTAACTCTGGCTCAATGCATCAAATGGCAACATAGAATAAGAATTGTACATGGTCCCTTAAAAATACAATCAATCAATCAATCAATCAATCAGTACATCAATAAATAAATGCATCCAGGCTATACAGGTAAGCAAGTTTGTTTTACTCACACAGAGAGAGTCCATGAGGAGATTGAGCGGGTGATTGGTGGACGCCAGCCTACTATTGGGGACAGGAAGAGCATGCCCTACACTGATGCAGTCATCCACGAGACCCAGAGAGTTGCTAACATCGTGCCCTTAAGTCTCCCCCACACCACCAGTTGTGATGCTAACTTTCAGGGTTTCTTCATCAAAAAGGTTTTTCTTTATACATACATAAACATATATATAATTCTGTAAACAGCAGCCTAGTTAGTCTAGCTAACCTTAGTTTTGCCATATTGTATTTTACTGTGAGATTTTACATGAAAAAGTGTTATGCTCTCTGTGTTATACTTTTTCTGTAGGCTCTTCTCAACGCCTCTCCTCGGTCCTTGATCCTCGGTCCTCGGCTCGTTCCAACAGATCTATAAAGAATGATAGGGTGGCAACAGTGGGATAGTCTATCCAGTGTTCTTTATAGATTAGTGGAAACGAGCCGGAGAACAGAGGACCAAGGACTGAGGAGAGACGTTGAGAAGAGCCTCGTGTCATTTCTACTTGCTTCCTCTGTCCTTCCATCAGGGCACCACTGTGATTCCTCTGCTCACCTCCGTGTTGAAGGATGAATCGGAATGGGAAGAACCCGACACATTTCACCCAGAACACTTCCTGGACGAGCAGGGCCACTTTGTTAGGAGAGATGCTTTCCTTCCCTTTTCTGCAGGTACACAGTGCAAGCCAGTCATGCACTTAGCATGTAGTAGATAGTATGCTGCTTTCAATTCATGTGGTAGGCCTATACCGTGTTTCAAAAGGTAACGTTTTAACAGTAAGGTGATGTTTAATTTAGTTGTATTCGCCACCTTAACAGTAAGGTGATTCATTTAGTTGTATTCGCCACCTTGTGAATGGCTGTGGTATCTTATTTAACAGTAAGGTGATGTTTAATTTAGTTTTATCTCCCTCAACAATGGAATTCTCTTCTCTGATTGGCTAATGGGGTGGCCATTAACTTCGTATAACCTGCTACCTTCGAAGTAGTTCCCGTATCACACTTGAATATTAATTCGCCAAACTCGTTGCGAAGTTTAAATGAACTGTCACGTTGCATCCAAGCTGAAATACAGACGTGCAGAACCATAGTAACATTGTAGCATATGACGGAGGTGGATTGTAGCTAGTTGGATGCCATGTAGGCTATAAAAGTAGCGATCTTTCAAAGTTAAAGTTAATCAGAATCCTGGGAAATGCCCGCTTGACAACGGCAGAGATAGAACTAACGACTGGCTTTTGGCCGTAGCAACCAGCCATTTAGAACTAACGACTGGCTTTTGGCCATAGCAACCATCCATTTAGAACTAGTAACGGCAGTTTTGTCCTGCAAGTAGAAAGTTGCAAGTAGAAAGTATGTGGCGGAAAGTAGTCCCACAGTCAAGACAGTTTTAGCGATGTTAACGGACGCAACGGTGGAATAAAACTATGTTCTAAATATACAGGTTATGAATACAAACGGGAGATAAGCGGGATAACGGCCTTCGAGGTCGACCGGTTCGATGGAAATAATGGCACGGCGGAGGTAACTCCGTCTCCGTGCTTCGCACGTCGCCGGAGTTCTAGACCTCCACCTAGCCATTATTTCCATCGAACCGGTCACCTCGTCGGCCGTTATCCCTTACGTATTCGCCACCTTGTGAATGGCTGTGGTATCTCATTTAACAGTAAGGTGATGTTTCATTTAGTTGTATTCGCCACCTTGTGAATGGCTGTGGTATCTTATTTAACAGTAAGGTGATGTTTAATTGAATTGTATTTGCCACCTTGTGAATGGCTGGTATCTAATATGTGTGTTGTAACTGGACCACTCCGTCTCAGGCCGCAGGGCGTGTTTGGGCGAGAGTCTGGCCAGGATGGAGCTCTTCCTCTTCTTCACGTCTCTTCTTCAACGCTTCCGTTTCACTCCTCCTCCCGGCGTCTCCGCGGACGAGCTGGACCTCACACCGGTGGTGGGCCTCACCCTCAACCCCTCTCCCCATAAGCTGTGTGCAGTTCGGAGATCTTAAGGGTCATAGGTATCAACAAGAGAAGGTGCTATACAAGCTATGTTAATGTATAAAGAATAAAATACCAATAACATACCCTACCAAATCATACCCATTCATATTAGCTAACATGTCTATTACGGTGATAACTTTATTGTGCTGTGAATGCAGATCACAAATGTATTGTGCTGATTAACAATATTACTTACTACAGTATAGACCACGCACAAGAGGGATGACAATGTAAGAAATCCCTTTTGTGTATTACGAAAAAGGTGCACTGACTCCAGCTGCCTGTTGCTATTGTATGGTTAAAAGAGGCAACAATAATAAAATAGCCCATTCACAGCAGTTCCGGTATGCAACTCAGAAATAACTGGTAGCTTATCTCTCAACTGTGATAGAATGAGAAATGTCTTAAACATTGTGAATGGTTTGTATAGGCCTATTGCAGAATCAAACATGGGAGAGTAATGATCGTTCCTACTGACAATGAGCCAATTTCACAGTGTCCAGGTGTCTGGCCTAGTTGATGTTAATGATGCCTTAATTGGCAGGGTAAAACATCTTCCTGTTTCTGTCTTTCCTGCATGTAGACTGAGCTGTTCCAGAGGAAGTTAGTTTACACAGTGGCGACATCTTGTGAAATAGGCTCATAGGAGTTCAAATAGGCTATATGTTCTAGAATGTATGAACAAATATAATGTGACTGGAAATGGGTTTAATTACAACCTTATTTTGATCCCACAGCTGTTCACACATGCTCCAAATGTCCATTTTTAAGTAGATGGAAACAGGCACAGAAAACATTCAGCCAAATGTTCAATAATGCATTTGAAACATGACTGTTGAATGGAAATCAAGTAGGGCTTGTGTGTAGCTTATAGCCTCACATGGTTCTTCGTTCTTCACAAAAGAGAATTGCGCTAATTCTCAACCTTACTGTATCTGAAATTAAGAAAATGTTAACTTCATTCTTACATTTCTGATGATTTGTCATGTCACTTTATATGGGCTTAACACTAATAAAGATTATCTTTTGTAATCAAACTTGGGACACACCGTTTATGTTTCCCCTGCACCAATAATCCGAACATGTAGGCTACAGAACAAGAATAATAGCCTAGAATTAAAAGCAATGGAGGCAAACATTCTTTTTGGTGTTTTTTCTTTTAATTTGTGAATAAAATGTGTTTCATCACCTGCAAAAATCCCAGAAAATGTTATACTTCATGGTGTGAGAGAAGAAACAAATTTACAGATGAACTAAGTAGAAGAATGGCTACACCCCTTCCATACACCCGAGACGAGTGTGGCAGGGGTTACAACATCTCACTAACTATCGGGGCGGGAAAAAAACAGTAACAACAGCAAATGGTGCCCTGCTGGCAGAGGAGCTTAACAACTTCTTTGCCCGTTTTGAGACCAAGAGCCCCTCTGCTTTATCGCCCCCTGAGGTCACTGACACTCCTGTTCTCACTGTCCAACAACACGAAGTGAGACAGGTTCTCAAAGCAGTGAATCCCAGGAAGGCTGCTGGCCCTGATGGAGTACCTGGGAAGGTACTTAGAGCATGTTGTCATGAACTCTCTGCTGTCTTTACCACCATCTTCAACTTATCTCTCGCTCAGGCCATTGTCCCATCCTCTCTGAAATCAGCAACCATCATCCCCATACCCAAGAAATCATCATCAAACAGTCTAGCAGACTACAGACCCGTGGCCCTTACCCCTGTCATAATGAAGTGCTTTGAGAGACTGGTACTCAAGCACGTGCAAGCCAGTCTCCCTCACTCCTTGGACAATCATCAGTTTGCATACAGGCCAAATAGATCCACAGATGATGCCCTATCTATAACCCTACACGCTGCCCTGAGCCATCTTGAACAGAGAAACAGCTACGTCAGGATGCTTTTTGTGGATTACAGCTCCGCCTTCAACACAATCATCCCCGACATCCTGATCAACAAACTGCTGACCCTCGGACTCCCCTCACCCACCTGCAGCTGGATAAAAGACTTTTTGTCAAACCGTCCACAGACTGTGCGAATTGGCCCCCACCTCTCTTCCACCATCACACTCAGCACCGGCTCACCTCAGGGCTGTGTGCTGAGCCCTCTTCTCTATTCACTATACACATTTGACTGCCTACCAACATTCCCCACAAACTCTATCATAAAATTTGCAGATGACACTACCATAGTAGGTCTTATAACAGGCGGGGACGAGTCTGCCAACAGACAGGAAGTGCAGAACCTCTTTGAGTGGTGCTCTGCCAACAACCTCATCCTAAATACCACAAAAACAAAAGAACTCATAATTGACTTCAGAAAACATAACACCCCCCCCCCCCCAACCTCTCCTCATAAATGGTGAGTGTGTGGAGAGAGTCAACTCATTCAAATTTCTGGGCATCCACATCACAGACTGTTTCTCCTGGGCAACTAATACCACAGCCATTATCAAAAAAGCTCAGCAGCGCCTTCACTTCCTCAGGATACTGAGGAAAAACAACTTGAATGTGAAGCTGCTGGTGTCATTTTACAGGTCCATCATCGAGAGCATCCTGTCATACGGCATCTCTGTATGGTTTGCTGCATGTTCCACAGCTGACAAAAAATCTTTACAGAGAATCGTAAAAATTGCAGAAAAAATCATTGGTTGCCCCCTCCCCCCCCTGTCAGACATTGCACTCAGTCGCACTCTTTCAAGAGTCAAGAACATCATCAAGGACAATACTCATCCTGGCCACCATTTGTTTCAACTGCTACCCTCTGGTAGGCATTTTAGGTCCATACAATCCAGTAGCCTACCACAAGATTTAAAAATAGCTTCTTTCCAAATGCAATAGTCTCCCTAAACAAACAATAGCCAAACCCAGCCACCTAGTGTCACTTCTTGCACTTTATATTTGCACTATATGACCATTGCTCTGTTTACTCTTTTATTGTGTTTTATATGTGTTTGTGTGTTTTTATGTCTTATAATGATTATTTATTGTATGTGTTGTGTGCACCCAGTGGAGTAGCGCTCTAATCTCGTTGTATTGCAAAGTACAATGACAATAAAGGCATTCAATTCAATTCAATACATGTAAAACACTGTCTGCTCACTGGGGAAAAGTGACCATTAAACAAAGTCTTGACACAATAATACACTTTAGATTATACAAACACTGACCTAAAGGTGGACAGGACAGAAGCTGTCCAACAAATGCGCACATTCAGAGCTGTAATCTTGGGATGCCTGTGCTTCCCATTGCGCAAAATCTCGACCCTATAATGACATATCGCGAAAAACACAAAGATGCTCATATCAACCCTGAAAAAGCCTAACGGTAGCTTTGCATTTTCAGCGGAATTTGGTTTACACAATGGCGCCATCTTGTGGAATGGTCTAAACCAGTGTTTTTCAACCTTTTTTGAGCCAAGGCACACTTTTTTCATTGAAAAAATCCTGAGGCGAATGTAACAGGGTGGTCAGGGCAACCACCCCAAATCTGTAGCCTGACTACGCCACCCTGGGGCCTAGCGCCTCAGGGAACCTTTAAGAGATTGGGACCTTTACTATACAGAGCGTCACAGGTTCGATTAAGCATAACGAGACATGAATTCCTTAAATTAACGATTTATTGAACACAAAAGACAGACATTCAACAGAGACAGACAGAGCTTGCCGGAGGGGCAGGCTAATATCAACGGTGACCAGTTTATACCAAACACAGCAATTCTCCAGTATGAAAGTGTTAAGTAGTGCAGCTCTCCACAGCAAGCAACTCTCAGTACACACACTCTAGTTCTCCAGCAGGTGACTAGGCCCCCCCCATTAACACTCTGCCTGCTCACAAAAGAAAGACAATGGACAAAAACGATCAAACCAAAAGTAACAGACAAAATAGTAAATCAAACATCAAACAAAACTAAATGAAGACAAGACAGCAGCCTGACCAACTGTAGCAGTCCGGAGAGGCAGGCGACATCACCCCTGCCGTAGTCCGGACAGGCAGGGCACCCAGCTACAGTACATAAAACGATAAACATTAACCACAATGACAAAAACTAATACAAACAGAAACACTCAAAAAGGTCGCATACCTGGTGGAAGGCTCTGGTGTGCTCACACACCTTCTTGCAGCAGAGCCTACACCGTTTGCTAGCCACCATGCTATTAAATAGGCTGCACTTGAGCCCGTTTACCAATTAAGGTCACTGCCCCGAACCCTCGTTACTCAATTGGCAGGCTAGAGGGAAGACACAGGGGCAGCAGTCACCGTGCATTCCATTTAGTGTTGGCAGTCTCGTACGTTTACCCGCCCGACATGTGAGAATTGGTGGCTAGCGTGAACGCTGGAGTTTGTAGTCTTTTGGGAAAGAACATGGATGCCACCAGGGCAGCAACTGTCTTAGTGCTGGACATTTGTCTAGAACACAAGCAGATGTCCCTCATTCTCCCTTTTTGGGTATGGTCAATGGGAATGAATAATAAAAACATTTTTGGGCAATTTCAACAAGTGCTGTCGCATTTCTAATGAGCTAGATGGGCATTAGCAGGCTAGCTAGTCATTGTTATTGTTGTGTGCTAGCCTCTTTAGCAAACCAGCTGGAAAACAAATCATTACATTGTATTGCACGCACAGCAAGACCGTTAAATGTATGAATTGGTGACCGGATTGAAGCAGCAATGCAATCTAGTGTGTTAAAACATTCCATTGTCATTAAAACGACCAACACGGTACAAAAACAAAGAAAACACATGTCATCTCATCTCGACTATGGGCGCAGCCATGTTTGTTTACAGGTCGTAAGCCCAACTCGGGGTACTCGCAAGTACTCCGAGGTAAAGGGGGCGTTCCTCCGTAAAATGCCGCAAGAAAGCTGGGTAATTTACACTTTACAACTCGGGCGGGTGACTTACGATACAAATGGATCGCAGGGTCAGTCTATCCTACTACACACACACCACCAGCCGAAAATGTTAAATAAAATGAAATTTTATGGAAAATTAAATTAAATAAAATCTGTAGCCCGCATTAATGATATCAAGTCATTCTTGTCAAAGTGTCTTGAATAGGAATCAAATGAACACAAAGAAAATTACTTCTATTCACTCTTTTTTAAGACCACTTAGGTGAAATTGGATAATTTCCCACGGCACACCTAAAAATGTGTCACGGCACACTAGTGTGCCACGGCACAGTGGTTGAAAAACACTGGTCTAAACTTGTAAAGTAAGTTACAAATGCTCGGCATTAATTGTAAAACATGTAAGGCTTGTCTACAGGACATGAAGACCCTCAGAAACAAAGGCGGTCAGCATATGATGGGTCTTTTGGAAGGTTAACTATTTGAAAGGTTTACGCCTATTTCCCATTTTTTACCTTTGGTGGCGGGAAGCAATTCAACGTCAACGTCACACAACTTTATTGTAGCCTACAGTAGGTGCGCGTTACAAAGTCCAGACTCGCTTCATTGCAGAGATTAGCAGCACTAGGCTACTTACTGTGTGAAAGTAGGTCGACTCGGAAGTTTTTTTTCTCTTGAGAAAAGACGGTGGAGACGCAGACTAATCTAATTGCGCACATTTCTGGAAACGGTTTCATATATTTTTTTCATCGGCCTATCTGTTTTTAGGACTATTTGTTGTTAATAGGATGAACAAAAGGTTTTTTAAAAAAATAACCATCCGGTAACGCCTTAGTTTGCGCACTTGACTCGAAGGATAGGCTACCGCACTTCATTTCAAGTCAATGTTGTTTCTACGGGGGAGCAATGCAGGATATGTAAAAATAAACATTTCCCCTTAAACATATCATATAAGGTCATGCTGTCAACTGAGGAGTGGTATGTAGGCATCTCTTCCCATCTCATTACAGTCCGTTTTTTATGTCATACAATAGCCTCAGGTCAGCAAATATTCTCAAATTCCATCCATCTTTGTTTGTCTACTGGGTGAAGCAATGTCCACAGTTTAGTTGCATGTGATATAACCAGCATTGGCATGACTATTAATTGTGTCAAAGCATTGGATGTAGGGGCTTATGCTATGTGGTTTGTCAATTAAAACTTGGAGATGTGTGAGGGCCTAATGTAGCCTACTTCTAGGCTGGACACACTCTTAAAAAGTATGTTGACAACAACACAGCTTGCATTGTTTTAATGTATCTGTGTCCACATAAGGACAACACAGTTTATGTGAAAGTAACACAACTTGCGTTGTTTTTAACACATCTCTGTGTCCAGATAGGGACAACAAAGTTTGTGTTGCATCATATCAGTCAGTATGGAAGCACTATACACTGTCTATCCCTATTTGTTGTTTTCAGTCTGGCTCAGCGTTTTAAAGGCTTGCCAGGTTTGAGTTTGTGGTTCTAAAGAACACCAATGAATTTTCTCTGACCCCATATTGTCTTTCTCTCCCACTCACGCTCTTTCTTCTCTTTCTCGCTGTTTCCTCTCTGTCTTTCTAAAGGGTTATTTTAGCGTTCTCCATATTTGTGATAGCTATCAGACTAGCCTATTTCTTGCACCAGCACTGCCTGTCCAAGCCGAGCCCGGAGCTGTTGCGGGCCCAGGCTGCTGATGATGATGAGTGTACTGGGGTTCGTCTCCTGTCCTGGCGTCCTTTAGAGAACTGGGACGGCCCAGAGCCAGATGGACCTCTCGCAGCTGAGCCAGAGGAAGAGCTTTTCGCTCCACCATCATACAGCTCCCTTCAGCTTGACCTTCCACCTCCCTACCCAAAGGTCAGCTTTGTTATTTACCACGGGAAAGGGTGATGGGGGACTTCTTAATTAAATAATACCCTGGTACCACTCCAGGTTATTATGCTGTCTATGCTAACAGATATGGAGTAACTGACTGTCAATAGGAAATCAGAACTTTGTATTCATGCTCACTCTCCCCTCGTGTTGGCCTCTGGTTTGTGAACCAGGAGACATATATAACCATATCCATCAGTTGCATTAGGAGAGCTTAAAGCATACAAATCATATCCATCGGGTGCTAAGGGAATCTCACCTGTTAGATGTATACAAGCTGACTGAGCCAATACGCTGGTTATAATGAGTAATACGATTAGGGTATATTGCAGTGAATTAAAGCAACGCAAAAAGAGTGTTTTGTACCTTACAATAATGTTTCCAAAATCATTTCAGTGGTTCATCAACTTGTAATAGGGTGAACCTCACTTCTGCATTCGCTTCGCGGCCCTCTATCGGCCAGATAATTTACCAGAGCAGGTAGCGGATCTGTAGTTCGATGGAATGAGACATAAACTTCAAATCTGACTTGCTTCAATGTCACAAGGCATCATGCTTTCATAAAATCATGCAATATACTCTACCTTGTTTGTGGACATCGCTATTTCCTGGATAAACAAACAGCATGCATGTCATAGAGGAAAAGTGCTTTAGTGTTGTTTTAACTGAATGACGATAATGATGGATGGATGGATGAATATGTCATCTTTGTGGAAAGAAAACATATAGCCGGTATGTTTATGATGCTTTGTCTTTGTGCAGGACGGTCTACCTGCAGAGTCGTATTTCCAGGACGGTGCACCGCCCTCCTACTCAGAGATCTGTGTCTCCCAGCAACACCAACACACCATGTTGCCAGAGCCTCCTCCTCAAGCACCGCCCCCTTACCCCTCTACAGCAACAGTGGAACTGCTGTGCCCCGAAACGCAAATCCTCGTCCACATAGAGGTGACCAGACTCTAGGGTTGCCAGATGTGTCTGACCAGACTCTAGGGTTGCCAGATGTGACTGGCAGGAGACTCTGCTCACCATTCATGTGCTGTTTACATCAAAATGAGGAAGTGTTTTTCTTCAACAATAAGTAACTGGATACTGCATACTGCATAATGGATCGTATCAATAGCAAGGACGTTCACGGGTCGTATGAGCCTGGCTATCACCAGACCAAGCTCAAGATCTTCAGTCTCTTTTAAGATTGAACATTAGTCTGGGGAGTCTGCTCTGTATTTTTTGCTGCACAAGAGGTGTGATCAACGGCCATAGTTCAAATGACTCTGTATGCATTTGGATAGTTTTTCTACCAATCTGACCAACAATTCGGGTGTGCCAGGAGGATAAGCCAGTTTGTGACCGGTCTCTACAGATTTGTAACTGAAGCAAGAAAGAAAAACGAGGAGTTGTCCAGCCTGAGCTGCAGGGCGAAATCCAGTCGATGGCAGATCGTGCTGGGTTTACCCAGTCTAGGTACGGATGGCAAAGACAGCTGGCGTCTCACAATTGTGAGAGTTTTACTCACAAACCCCTAAATAGAACAGAACACTGCTGGTGCCTCGCCATAACATTCCATGATTGCTATGGTGATGAGCCATCACTCATCTCAAAGAAGAAGGCTCGTTGGGCCTGTGACGTCGGACTTAACAACCGAATTAAGGTTTTGCACATATGTCATAATGTCACATCACCATTTGTTTACAACTGGAGTGGTAGGCGGAGTGGTGGGCAAAGCAGAGTGGCAGGGTAGCCTACAACAGTCGGGTTGCATAGGCTATACATAGTCAATATTTTATATAAAATTTTCAATTTTGTAACTGAGAGATGCTGGCCACTTGGTTTTTGCAGTAAGAGGCAAAAAGGTGATGAAAAACATTTTCCATTAGATCCTCATGGTTGTGGAGGGTGGCGATGGTTATGTGTTTTATAGTGTTTTATGTGGTTTATTCTCAAGAAAGCCTTTGCTGCAGCTTACTGTGTATGGAAATGTGGTAGGCTAAAAACATACATCATACAACTACATCTACAGTCATCCAAAAATGAATGAATGCAAGGATATATTTTACCAGAACAATTTGTTCAAATTTGTCTTGTGAAATTCATGCTCATCAATCACATATCATTCCTATCTTCTGTCCATCTGTTTCAAGTTAACATGAGTGTAATTTGATTATATAATAACAATAAATGCTAAGAAATTAAAACAGAATAGGCTAAACGTCCTGTGCAGGTCAGTGGCCTATATGACAAAATAACTGATTTGATTGATTATGAATTGTGTTGCTATCACAGACAACTGAACTTAACACAGCAACCTCAAACACCACTATTGAACCTATTGCTTTCAGACATGTGAGAAATAGCAGTTCATGAACTATACTTACCTGTTTTATCAAGTCCATATTAAAATACCAAAATAACAACATTAGCATAAAGGCTGTTGTGAGCTGGTGCACCATATGCTATAGTTTCATCCAATAAATGAGCTTTAACAATCTCACATTCCGACTTTTTGTGGTTGATAATATCCATGCAGATCATCTCTGACTGTGCCAGCAGTTTTTGTGTTAATGTGTTAAAGGATTCATGATCATAATGCTATTACATGATGCTGACAGATACTGATTGTACAACCGACTAACCTAAACATGCCCCTGTTCAGTTAAATTCTTAAATTATAACTTATTTTTGTAATTCTGTGTCAACTTTCAAAGAGAAGACATGTATTCTGTATTACATGTAATTTCATGGCTTCTAAGAAAGTCTATTGAATTTGTGTAAACCAACTTTTGAACAGAGAAAAAGTTACAACTTTGCCAGTTCTCCCATAGTAGCCTACAGATCAACACTCCAAATCAGGGCAACAGAGAGACCTCCAACAGCATTCCTGTTACCATCCACAAATGCCCGCATGTTTGTGTCAAAGAATGTGAGATGCAATAAATTGTTACATTGCATTATATTGTTATATGGATTTCTCCAGGAAGATGTCGAGGAAACAACAGTCATCTACAAACTATGGGATAAAAGTCACACCACAAAAGGTAGCCGAAAGACAAAGCTATTACATAATTTGAAATGCCACTTCAAAACAAGTCTGTGCAAGAGAAACATCAGCCTTCGGCTATCTACTGTCTATCAGATAAATTAATCCAGAAAGAGAAGTAATTCCACAAACAAAAGGGTGTAATCCACAGAATTCGTTCATTCCACAGAAAACAGTATCCAGTGTGCAAATAAATTCACATACTCGAATTTATCAAACAGGAAAGTATTCCACAAGGAATCCAGCTGAGAGAGCCCAGCACATATGCTTTAGAATTCACTTGTAGCTTATGTCTAAGCACTGAAGTCAGTCTCAGCTCAGTTTAGATACTCCATAAACGAGTCATGTGATCTCCAGTGAATTAATTCACTCATTGAATTTAGCCTTGATGTACCAATGCTGCTTACAAGTTGTTCAATTTAAGCTGTTCAATTTAACTATTGTGTTGTTGTTATATGTATGTCATTTTGGACAAAAGAGTCTGCTAAATCCTGTAATCATTGATGACCCTGTCACCAACAACCTTCGTGACATGGCATCATTGTTAGATCCCAGATTCAAAATGTTGGGAGTGCAATAATCCATGACACAAAATAACATTCCATTAATTGTTTACTATTTACAGTACACTGTTTTTGAAGTGTGCATTTGTTGCTTGTTAAAAAGAAGTCCATATCATCCCAGTCCTAGTATCAGTGTGTGTTATTCTGAGTGAGGTTTTGTGGAGACATCAGTGTTAGTCTGAGTGAGGGTTTATTTTTGGGGACATCAGTGTGTGAGTGAGGTTTTGTGGGGACATCAGTGTGTGTTATTCTGGGTGAGGTTTTGTGGGGACATCAGTGTACAGTATGTTTGTCTGAGTGGGGTTTTGTGGGGACATCAGTGTTAGTCTGAGTGAGGGTTTTTTGTGGGGACATCAGTGTGTGTTATTCTGGGTGAGGTTTTGTGGGGACATCAGTGTACTATGTTTGTCTGAGTGGGGTTTTGTGGGGACATCAGTGTGTGTTATTCTGGGTGAGGTTTTGTGGGGACATCAGTATGTGTTTGAGTAAGGTTTTGTGGGGACATCTTTGTAAGGCTTTTTGGGGATGTCTTTGTGTGTTAAAATTAACAAGGCTTTGTGGGGACAGTTGAAGAAAGGCTCTACTAGGACCTCTTTGTAAATGTGCGCCTCGGGAGTAATGCAAAAACTGCAATAAATGTGTGTACAATTAGGTGCTCTCAAGAAGTCAGGTTTTGAAAAATACAGCACATTTCTGTTTTATCTCCAATATTAGGCTGACATTCAAATGTAATGACACTTTTAAATAATTCTATTGTTTTACAAATGTTTTTAAGCCATAAAAAATCCCAACGTCATGATTCTGATATTACCAGATTTCAGACAATCTCCCCTACACAACTATGAAAAGACAGGACATTTTTTCCTGATTTACTCTCTGTGGTGAACACATTCTGGTTGTCGGTTGTCACAGTCATACCAAGTTCTCCTCCAGCCACGCAAACTGCTGCCTCTCTTGCAGCTCCCATCTCCCTTTCACATTCCCCAGTAGACTGATGATCTGCACCCCGTTTAAACTCCTCTCCTCTCAGTCTTTGTCTGGCCTTATCTGTGATGACTTCCTTGAAGTGTTCTCAGCTGAGCCTGACTCCTGGCCTCCCTCTCCTTCGTTTCCCCATACCTACTTCCTCCTGGGTCTGTCAACCCTGCCTGGATCCTTTTTAGCTAATTTTTATGATCTTACGTGCCTGGGACTCTTTTCAGTTACTCGTCAAAACCTTGGATTTTTGTTTGTCTGTGTTCCAGGTGTAACAACCCCTACATTGTATTTGAATTTCTTGAATTTCCCCTTGGGGATCAATAAACTATCTATCTATCTATCTATCTATCTATTTAGTTATTCTGGTTTGCTCTTTTGAAATCAAGTCTGTCTTGTACAGTACAGTCTGACTTTACCTCCCTGTATGGAAAATATATGTAGGAACACACATTTTACAATGTTTTTTACATTTTTATTCATATGGCAATATAAGATGCAAATTTCATTGCATCATAAAATCATACCATTTTAATGCATCATATAAGTGTTACATACATGGGTAGCCTAAACTGATGGAGCATACAAAGTTAGCCCTTATAATGACCAAGACAGATCTAAAACACCGCATATTAGCCCATATATCATCACAAAATCTTTAAATCTTAAAAAGTTGAAACTTCCGCAAATGAAAGTGGCAGAAAACCCCTAAGCAATTATAAATCACCATGCGTATAATAGTTTAATTAGAATACCAGACTCTTCTATCGGTCCTTCCATATGTCCGTTCCATTACTGTAGTTACTGTTCACTAAGTGTCACAACCGTGTTTATAAAGACAATTAAGCATATTTGTTCCCCTGTGTGTGTGTCAGACCAGGTGGTTGTGTAGCAGTTGGGTAGCTGTGTTGTGTTAGATGAGCAGAGCCCTGAGAGGGAGAACAGACAGGAGCAGGACCATCAGAGATGCCGTCAGACCCGAGGCCTTAGACACCCTCGCAGCTTGCGGGACAAACACGTTTCTCCCCTCTGAAAAAAAACATAGAAAATATGAGATGATAGAAGAATGTCAAACGATGCTAACGGGAGGCAAGTTTGCTGGTACAGTATATTGGCCTATTCCAGTTGAGGAGGTAGTGAAGATGTGAAGTGGTAATCTGGTAATCTTTTAAGACTACATATCCTGTTCCACTGTTTCCTCTGCCCAAAACTGTTTCAAGTAAAATCTTTAAGCATTAATAACAAGACAATTGTTGTCAGGTGAATAAACTGCAACAACACCAGCAAGACTAGTGTCACAGTAACTGTAAAGAGGCTGTTTTCTCAGATGTTAAGCGTAAAGTTAGGGATGTCATGCATTACTGGATTACATTTGGAACAATGAGAACAATTTCAGAGTACAATAATTACAGTAAATGAAGGACAAACAGTCAGTGTTGAATCATCTTTGTTTACCTTTATTGCCATTGGCCAAAGCCAGAGGCCCCAGTGAGATGGAGGCGCTGTCATGGAAATCAACAGAACGACGATGCCTCTGATGGTAACCTGGGTAACAGTGCTGTAAACAGGAGGAGAAAAAGGAAACATTGACAGACCAGCTCAGGAAATATTTCCTTTTTACATTTGCTTCTATTAAGTAGTTTAGTACATTTGAACAATCTGATAAACAAATTTATGAAGGCTGTAGCCTATTTTATTAAAACATCTGTGATGAACACATTAGGCTACAACTTCAGCCAAACCCTGACACTTAAATACTTAGCACGACTATTTTATCCGAAGTTAAAATTCTTACATGGGCCAGTTTCCCCAATGCAACTCGGGGTTAAGTGCCACACTCAGGGGCACAGTAATGGCAGTCAGCAATTGAACCCTCAACATTTCTGGTTACTGCTAGCTAGCCCAGCTCCTTAGCCACTATGCTACCACCACCCCAACTTCTCCCCTGCTGTGGATAGTATCTGTTGAACTTACAGCTGTGCAGTCGTTGTTTGCCATCAAGCACAGGTGGATGCTGCAGTGCAGGTAAACCCTGGAGGAGTTTGCATGGAAGGTGAACATCCTGAAGGAGAATCGGCCTGTTGTGCTGACCCCATTCTCCACCAGCTCCACTGTGTTGTCATTGGGGTTAGCACACCTACAGAGACAGACACACATCCAAGTGATGACAACAGCAAGGCTCGTGTTCTCAGTCGTTGGTTTCATAGTTGGGCAAAGAACAGGAGATAATCTAGTACTAGGGTGAAGAACAGGAGATAATCGAGTACTAGGGTGAAGAACAGGAGATAATCGAGTACTAGGGTGAAGAACAGGTGAGTCTAGTAGTAGGGTGAAGAACAGGTGAGTCTAGTAGTAGGGTGAAGAACAGGTGATAATCGAGTAGAAGGGTAAGGAACAGGTGATAATCGAGCACTAGGGTGAAGAACAGGTGATAATCGAGTACTAGGGTAAAGAACAGGTGATAATCGAGTACTAGGGTAAAGAACAGGTGAGTCTAGTACTAGGGTGAAGAACAGGTGATAATCGAGTACTAGGGTGAAGAACAGGAGATAATCTAGTCGTAAAATGGAGACCAGGTGATAATCTAGCAGTAGGGTGAGGAACAGGTGATAATCGAGTACTAGGGTGAAGAACAGGTGAGTCTAGTAGTAGGTGTGTTGTAGGTCTGCATTTCTTACTCGTTTCTGATGAGGTCCCATCGGATGTTGCAGTTTGGCTGATTGACAGGAGTGGCCCAGCAGGAATCAATCACCATGGCGATTTGGCGGCTATCTACTCCATCCACTTGAACAGCCACGTAGATCTGCTGATTTACTTCCACATTCACCCTTCCAGAGAATGCATGGGAGAATCCTGCATCTTCATAGGGAATCATACGGACATGGTAGCTTCCTTCCCCTCCTGGTAGCTTCTTAGTAATTTGGCTGAAGAAACAAGCACATATAGATGACTGATGAATAGTTAAATTCAGTTCATACGAAGTCTTATGATTGTGTTTGATCACTGCGGTAAGGCACTGCAAACTAACATGAAGTAAAGCATGAACATGGAGTGATAGAGGGAAGAACAAACCTCTCCAGTGGGTTGATTTCTATATTCATGGAGAGGGTCTGTGTGAGGGGGTAGACACAGCAGAAGAGCAGGTCTATCTGTCTCTCTCTGCTGATGGGACCGCTGGCTGAGTTGGCCTCCCCATGGATGGTGTTCTCATAGATGAAGTGGGTGCTGTTACTCTGTTGGCGAACACACAGCACACACAGGGGTAAATGTCTGTGACAACTATGATGTTCTAATATTTTCATCTATGTTCTGGGGTGAGCTCTCAGTAAAGATATTTAGAATGTTCTTTGGAGGACATCCAGACGTAAAAAGGTCTTTTGGCTTTGCTCACAGAACAATACCTAAAGATAATACTCCGCCAGAGCTCTGTATGTAACTGCTTATTGTACTGACTATCACCAAGATCAGTAATTATTCTTCTGGATAAAAATAATGACAGTGTTGCATTCAAATGAAGGCTGTTGTACCCTTAGTGAGGTCCCACAAATGTGGTTGTCATTGTCGAAGAGGAACTCCACTCTGCCATCTTGGAGTGTGCCGTTGCAGCGGGGGTCATTGAGGCGGAGGGAGTCAGCCAAGAAGCCTGCCTCAAACAGCTGGCAGCGAGACAAAGACATGGTGCCTGTGCTGCTGGAACAAAACTCCACAGAGTCTGAGAGAGAAGGTGGAGGAATATAATGACATTTAAAACACTATTCAACATGCCATGTCAACATCAGCAGCATTAATAGATCTTATGCACCCTTACCATAGCACTCAGGATGAGGTCTCGGGTGATCCTCATTGCAGAAGCAGCCGTAGACTCCATCCTTCTGGCCACACCACTCATCCTCAGTGCAGTCCAGCTCTTCACAAGGGTCAACCGCAGCTGTTCAAGAACATGTGATGACACATGTTGCTTAATTGCACAATTAAGTAATTACACAAAGCCATAGGCAATTATGTGCTTAAATGATTGCAAAAGGGTTCTCGACTGTAGAAAGAAATGGCTGATCTTTAATGCAATATCTACATTGCATTACATCTACACATCACTGTATCAGTGCGGCATGTAGTGAAAGTAATGTGAACCTGATGTACTCACAGCAATGCAGTGCAGAACGCCATTCTGGTGTGTGGAGCCCCAGCACATTGCAAGCTGTCTCATAGGCCTCCACTGCTGAGCACAGCATGTCATTGGCTGGTGTGTAGGCACAGAGATCGTACACACAGGAAGTGAAGTAGGCCTGTGGGTCAACATGTAGGTGGCACTGCTGAAATGGGCCACTGCTGTTGGTGATGATGCTGCACAGATCAGTGTATTCTGCTTCAAATACGCATGTGTCATCTCCAATTCGGTCACTGGCTCCACATCTGGGGAAGATCAGGAGAAAGAAAGAAGTATCAGACGTACAGTATTGCATGTGTGCATTTTAAAGGTGTACCTGGCAGCATTGCCTTTAAAATGAAGGGGCAGTAGGTATTTTTAGTCCAGTAGGCCAAACAGTTGACGAAGGATGAAGGTTATCTAGTCATTGTCAGCCATTTAATCCTATAGTTTGGAACCAAACTAATGTGTACTTGTTGTGTCCTTTCCAATAATTCCAACTCACCCAGGACTGCTTGCATCTGATTTCCAACTTTGACCGAATTCATTGTCAGTCTGGGCCAGAGTGCCATTGGGCAGAACTTTGTCATCTGCTGGGTTGCCATTGTGATTGCCACACATTCCACATACAGATTGGTGATAATCTGGACTCAGTCTGACTAGCAGTCTACTACGACCATCAAACTGGACCACCAGCTCTCCTGAGGCATTCACAACCACAAATCCTGACTCACGAGTCAACTGCGCCAGGGAGCCAACCTGAATGCTGTTTGCATTGTTATCTTGACCATCAACCTAAAAAAAAAACAGAAAAGGTAAGGCAGACATGCTTGCACGCTGAACTTCAAGAACATGTCCTCACTGGCTGTACCCTTTTGTGCACAATCAGAGAAGTTCCGCAGAGGTACCTTGACTCTCCTGTTCTGTCCTATGCTGATGTGGCTTTGAACTCCTCCCTGAGAGAGCCACACATCCACAGTGGACACAAAAGACACAACTAAGTTGCCACGGTGCCTGTTAGCGGCTACTACACGGAAGGCCAGGGCATTATCACTCATATTGCCACAGGTGTGGGTAATCTCATAAGCACAGGTGCCCTGGAAATAGATTTTAAAACATGTTTAAAACTTGTGTTGAGTTGGTGAAAACATCAGGATTTAGGATCTCATTTTTGCTTTCATCTGGTTCTACCTGAAAGTGAGCCACAGCCCCATCAAAGGTGAAGTAGTGAGGGTCTCCCCACACTGTGCAGGTTGACAGGTGACCATGGCAACCCCGGTGGCCATCTTTGACAGAGCATTCTTGACTTGGAGGGCAAGAGGACTGGATACAGCGAAGGTCATTGGGGGCAAAACATTCACAGCGCTGCGAACAGTCTTGTGTCCAGAACTGTTCTCCAATCTATCAGACACAAATAACTGATTTAATTTACTTGCTAATAGTCATGAGTTAATAAAATCACTGTGTGAGACACATGCCATCCTCTTGGTCAGGTTCTACTTACATCAAAGTAGAAGCCGTCACGAAGACAGCCACACTGCTCCACAGGCACACAGCGCCCCCCGCTCCTCATAAATCCATCATCGCAGAAACAGCCCTCAGCACACGTCCTGTCACAGCTGGCATCAATGCTGCTGGCACAGGTGTGCCCACATTCTGTACCACACAGATCGTAGTGGCTGTTTTCTGGACACTCCATTTCTGTTGACATGGGTATGGTTTTATTACTTTTCAGACATTTCAATCAACCAGAAGAATCAAACCACAAATGTAATCAGTGTAAGTCGGGTCCTAGAGACTTACGGCAGGTGGAGTTTTGTCTCCAGGGGTAAACGATGACATTTTCCGCTTGGCATGCGCTGACATATGCTTCCATTGCACGGCAGAGGACCTCGTTTCTGTCCCCAGACAAGCACACGTCAAACACACAGTCGTTGAAGAATTGCTGGGGATCCACATGGGAATGGCAGAAGCTCAGTGGTCCATTGCTAGCTCTGAGTAGCTCACACATGGCACGGGCTGTCGAGTCATCTTGGCACACTGGGCAGGAGTTTCCACATCCTCCAGTACAGGGAATGCCATCATCAACCTTCCAGTAGTCCCCAAACTCAGAGACAGGGAGGGCAACAGAGCCTGAACTGCCGTTATGGACCGTGAAGTCATCACCTTGGAAGCCGTTGAAGTTGCCACACAAGCCACATGTAGCTCCACTGTAGTTGGACGGTACTGTGATGTCCAACACCCACCCACCGTCATAACTGACAGTTAGACCAAAGTCTGTTTTCACAAATGTGTGAAGCCCATTGGCATACACTGACACTCTTCCCTGATCAAGAACAATCGGCAAGTTTCTTGTCTCCCCATTCACCTGAAGTCAGAGTTATCTTTAGTGAGACAGGATTTTCTGTAACTTGTTTTCATAAACTCACACACTCACACTCACAATACCAAACAGATGCAGGTGGTAAATTACAAAGCAAGCAGAGTATCTGTTATTCGACTGGGCTTACTTGTTGTGGCAAACTGGCTCGGCAAACTTCATATTTCAAGCATGAGTGGTCACCCAAGTGCCTGTTTCAGGAACTTGTTCTACCATGATAGACGAAGAACATTGTCCAGTAGACAAAGATGATCTGAAAAAAGATCTGAATTTGATCCTTACCTGCACAGTCCCCTGGTTGTATTTTGAGATGTACACGAGATGTCCAGACACATTGACGTAAACAGCCACAGTGATGGAGACCTGCAGACCATTCCATGCCTCGTTCCTGGCCTCCACCTGAAAGTGAGGTAGATCTTGTGTTCCATTGCAAACTGATGCCAGGACGTAACGACAAGTGCCTTGGAAGTCAAAGCTGCGTCTGTCGAAGGAGGTGTAATGTGGGTCTCCAGAGGTCGAGCAGGTGGCCTCAGGTTTGGGATGGCAGCCATACTGTCCATCCACGACTCGACAAGACTCCTGAGCAGCACAAGAAGAGGCGGTGCAATGTGACTGCCCAGTAATACCATTACATTGGCACTGGAACTGGCACTCCTCACCGTACCAGTAGCGCTCTCCACTCTGTCTGTAACGCCCGCCGTGGTGGCAGCCACAACCCGTGGGTGGCACACAGCGATCCCCACTCAGGAGGAACCCGTCATTACACTGGCACCCCTCCTGGCACTGCTGGGTGCACAGGAAGGGGAAAGACAGGCTTGGGCAGGAAGCTGGGCAGGACGTACCGCATTGCTCATAATGGCTGTTAGTTGGGCAGGTTGCATCTATAACAGGAAATGACAGATCAGTTCCATTTCAAACGTATTTATTCTGATATATTTATTATAATATGTTTTAAGAAGTTGGGATTAAAATGAATTTCACTCCCTTACCACAGTTAGTGATGTTCCTCCATTCCCCAACTATGATGCCACTCTGTTGGCAAAGCAGTGCGTATCCACGCAGTGCTTCGCACAGTCCCTCCTGAGCACCTTGCGTCCTCACTAGAGTCTGGACACAGTCTTCAATTCGGCTCCAGGGGTCAAGACTTGCTTGGCACTGGCCAAAAGGCCCATGTGCCCATCCCATGATGCCGCAGAGGTCCCTAAACTGGCTGGTGTTCGGGTAGTGTCCGGGTTCCCAGACCTGAGGTTCTACACAGTGTGTTGACAGGGAGCCATCTCTCCAGCTGTCCCCAAACTGCTGAGAGTCGTTAAGGGGGATTCCAGTTGGGGAGAAGAAGTCGTCATGAAGGTCTCCATTCAGATTTCCACACAGGCCTCCTAGAGTGCCGTTGTAGTTGCCTGGAGCGGTGATGCGGATGACGTGTGGCCAGTCAGCTCTCACCAACACTCCAAAGTTGGTCTCTATGACAACACCCTTTACACTGCTGTGGTAGATGCGAATATGACCGGGACCAACGCTGAACGGAAGGCCCACTGTTTGCCCATCCACCTGATGGGAGAACATTAGGTTTATACTTACAGATGTGTATCATGGTATTGGAAGTGTAAAACTTTTTGTCTCAGACACACTATTTTTATATCTCTATTTCTTTAAGTGTGTAAACATAGATCCTGTACCTTAGTTGTGCCCCCCTCTCCCATCTCCACCGAGACTTGTGTTCCTCCTGCTTCAAACTGCAGATGTCTGACAAAATCTCTTGGGCCTGTGGGAACTTTCTCAACAGTTACTTGAAAGTGAGGTAATTGTGATGGTCCCCTGACCCTAGCCAGTGTCAGACTACAGGCACCTGGGTAGTTGAAGGTCTGTCCATCAAAAGTGCGGTAAGACCCAAAGCCCTCCACCCAGCAGGTGGAGTAGCTGACAGGTCTGCAGCCCCGCACACCACCATGGACCCCACACACCTCAAGCTCACTGCAGCTGTGTGCCTGGCAGGTCATTGACCCTTGAGTACAGTGGCAACGCCTCCCACAGTCCTGGTCTAGCACCACTGTTTCCCCAGCTGTGTAGTACCGCCCCTCGAAGGTGCAGCCACAGTCATTCTGCCGAACACATTCCCCACCGCTTAGCACATAGCCAGCATTGCAGATGCAGCTCTCCTGGTTGGGCAGAGGGCAATTCTGGGGGGCGTTGGGGTTGCTGCAGGTTGCAGGGCACCCAGTTCCTTGAGACTCAAAGTGACTGTTGGTGGGACAAGGGATTTCTGTGGAAGCAAAAATGAAAATAAAATTAGTAGGAAATTGAAAATGTTTACTGGATACAGTACATTTACAGAGAGTCAGTACCCACCACAGAATCCCTGACTTCTCCACTGGCCCAACTGGATGCCTTCTTGTTGGCACTGGGAAGCGTACACATTGAGTGCTTGGCAGAGAATGGGCTGGTAGCCATCACCCACACACAGATCATACACACAGTTTTCTACAAAGGTCTGTGGAGACAGCCCAGAGTGACAGGAGGCAAACGGGCCGACACTGTTGCTTAAGATACCACAGTGGGCTGTGTTTCCATAAAGAGTCCTTTGACTATGGGTACAGGCAGCACAAGCAAGTCCTGCACATCGCACGTCCTGGCAGCTAGGGTCAGTGTCCCCTTCCGCCTTCCAGCTGTTAGCAAACTCCACGTCTGAGCTCACAAGCTGCCCACCGCGGGTTCTGAAGTCATCTTGAGGGTGGTGGTTGAAGTTGCCACACAGGCCGCAGGTTGCGTTCTGGTACTCATAGGGTACTGAGATTCTGACATAGTGATTGGCATCGTAGGTGACCAGCAGGCCAAAGTCTGTACTCACAGCCACAGAGAAACCTGATTGGTAGACTCGGATGGACCCATGTCGGAGGGTAAATGGGGTCGACACAAAGCTTCCATTTACCTGAAGGAGATGGCAACTATTAACACAGGGCCAATTGGAGGAGAACATTGTGAATTTGATGCCTGGGAACATTAAGTTTGTATTATTTTTGTACTTACCATTGCTTGGTAACGATGGTCTTTCACAAGTTCAATTTCCTCATCATAAACCCACACTCTTACAAGACGAGTCCAAGACACATGTGTGCTGCCCCGATGTTCATTCTTCCCTTCAATCCGGTAGTACGGCAGTCCATTGCCACAAGCCTAGTGGACATTCAAGTTAAAACATTAAGCCTTGAACTCTAAACCAATACAAACATATTACTAAAGAAACTTAATGAACTCTTAAAGGGACACTTCACCGATTAGCATTAAGCCATCCATGTTTTTGAACGGTCGTGCATCATTCCCACAGTTTACCTTGAGATGGGAGAAATACGGATTTCAAGAATAGGACTTCCTGCTTTCAATGATGTAAAATGATGATTTTTACATCATTGAAAGCAGGAAGTCCAACATTTTAATCCGTATTGCTTCCATCTCAAGGCAAACTGAAGGAATGATACACGACCATTCAAAAACATGACTGGTTTACTAAAGATACAAAGCTTAATGCTAATCGGTGAAGTGTCCCTTTAACTTAACGAATATTTTTAAAGGCAGTAGAGGTATAATAACTCTGAGAGGACGTATGTGCAGGTTCCCTGGAAGTGAAAGACTTTCCCATCAAAGGTGTAGTAGTGGGGGTCTCCAGAGATGGTGCAGGTGCGGCGCTGAATATTCTGGCAGGAGTACTGGAAGGATGCTGGACGACACGCCTGGGAGAAGCTGCAGGGCTGCTGCTGGCACTGGAGGAGGCCTCCACTGACGCAGGTGCATCTCTGCTGACAGGTGCCATCTGTCCAGAAAGAGTCCCCTACCTGCACAAGTGAGCCTGTAGGAGTTCCAGATGTGCATACAGTTAGTGTCCTCCACCAAACGTTCACACCGTATTTGTTGCCACTTTAGTATACTCCCACACTAATCATGTTTCATATTGTACTGCATAAAGTCAGAATGTCTGATGTCACTAAAATGTTGATATTCCAGGTTTACATTTAGTATCTGCCTTACTCTTCACTTTACGTAATATACTACTTGAATATTTTTTTCTCTAAAAAAAAAAAAAAAATGGTGGGGGTAGAATGTTCTAAGCGTCATTTTGTGCATGCTGAGATGATGTACTTGCAGATAATTAGATTTGCAACAGCAGAGGTAAAACACACCATTGTATTGACAGTCCCGTGAACCATGATCTGTTCTGAAGGCCCAGCGACCCGGTATGTTAACATTGCTTGAGAATGTTATATTTGTGATGTTGGTCATGAAAGATCCAGGAATTGAAAAATGATGAGCAGAGTTGACTGTGTCATAGCCAGCCTGAAAACAGCATGGGGAGGGATTGAGGTTTAGTAAATTACCAGTTCTACTACTTCTACTCCAATCCATTTCCCAATTTATGTTTTGTTTCATACCTGAACACTACTTCGGGGGGCAATGACACCGTAGTTCATCAGTACAAATGTGTATTGACCACCAGAGATCAGAACCACTTGGAATGATGTTTCCTAGAGTATATAATTTAGTGTTATTATGTCTGCAAACGGTATGATTCTACTCTGCACCCAACATACAGGTTTTGTCACTTTTAGTAAAATATACACATAATACACATTAATACATGAATTGTTATTGTGCTGCTTGAACCCCTAACTTCCAGCATCTCGGATTGTGAGGCAGGCATGCTAGCCACAGAGATGCCTGTGTATGCCTGAATTTACACTTGAACACAAAGATAGGTGCATGTATGCTTAAAGTTACATGTATACACAAACATATACAGGTGTGTATAAATACACTACATATACTGCCATGCCCACCTATATGCAGATGACACCATCGTTTACTGTACTGTTGATACCCCTCAGGCTGCAGTTGACAACTTACCGCTTTCTTTTAACTACAGGACGCTCTCTCTGATCTTAAATTGGTTCTTAGCTCTCAAAAGACCAAATTTATGTTATTTTCAAGAGCTAAAGTGGCTAATTTTAGGAAACATCATATTTTAACTGTGGATGGCTCTCTTATAGAGAGAGTCTCTGAGTATAAATACCTAGGACTTTGGCTTGATGAGAAGCTCTCTTTTAAGTCCCACATTAACAGCCTTGCCTCCAAGCTCCGTCAGAAGCTGGGATTTTTATACAGTAACAAGTCCAGCTTTCCCATGATCAGTAGGAAGAGAGTTGTTGAAGCTGTATTTTTTTTTTTTTATCAGTTTTAGACTATGGTGATATCATCTATAGGCATGCAACAGCATCTATTTTAAAGCAATTAGGCTGTCTATCATTCTGCCCTTAGATTCATCACTGGGGATAACTATAAAACACACCACTGCACTCTTTACAGTAAGGTTGGCTGGCCCTCTCTTTCTTCAAGGTGCAGTTTCCATTGGCACTTGTTTGTTTTTAAAGCTATTAGTGGTAAACTACCGCCCTATATCTCCTCCTTATTGCAATGGAACCTTGGATCTTGTCAAACTAGATCTAACAACTGGCTCACTCTCAGGGTTCCTAGTGTGCACTCAGAGCTTGGCAAAGCTGCATTTCTTTTCGATGCCCCTAGCACCTGGAATGCTCTGCAACAAACTTTAAAGCTAGAGCTATTGCCTTCTGATAATGTATTTAAGCAATTAGTGTCACATCTCTGCTCATCAATTTGTAACTGTTTTTAGCTTTTTAGGTTATTTACTTATTTTATTTGTTTTATATATTTGTTTTATTCATTTTATATATATATATATTTTTTTTTTAAATGATATATTTTTTAAAAATGTAAATGTGTTCATATGTCCCTTCTATTGTTTTTCTTTTTTATTAATGCACGACCTTTTCTTGTAAACTCGTCGTCATTGTAAATGAGGGAAACCTCAATGCCCTACGAGTATAAATAAAGGTTTGAAATGAAGTGTGCATTTGAGTTACTTACTGTTCCTGAATAGGGATAGTATGCCACTCCGTCCCATGTTGCAACAAAGACCCAGGAAGCTGAGAAGCTCAACCCAGGGAAGTACTGGTTAATGTCCGTAGTGGCTTGCTGGGGAACGCTGCCACTGGTGTACTGCCGGTAGGATATGTTGCCGTTGCCTCTGTTGTCAAGGTCGGTCCAGAATGGGGCAATGATATCTCTGTTCCCGTATGCTGGGAACTGGAAAGGGGTGTAGCTGTACCAGGCAGAGTTAAAGGTGAGGTGGCCATTGTTGTTCACCTGCAAATTCAGACATTGTTCATGGCAAGGAAAGCCTCTGTTCTTCAGCTCATACCTTCATTATTTGGCTGTATGATGCATTTTTTGTTTGACATTTGGTCACCAAAGTATATTATCATTTAATATATATTATTATTAATTCATTAACTGTGTTATATAATAAATTACATGTTGCAAATGTGTTATTATCAAATGGTTTATATATTTTGTGTGAACTTACAAACATCTGTTGGAATGTGTTTCCAAAGAATGTGAATGGTCGAAGCAGGCTGATCACAGAGGAACTCCCATCATCCACACGACTATTCACTATGTCACCGTGTCCATACGGGTAGAATACAGCTGTAAATATTATTTAGAAATAAATTGTTTATCTATTAGGTTCAGTGAAGATCCTTCAATCCCTTTGGGAGATATTGTCTGTCCTTTGAGAAAGTTAGAATCTAAAGGTTGAATTAGGTTTAAAAAAAATACCAATGTTAAAATATACAGGAGTGATCCTTTAAGACACTGCCACATGAAGAGTAAATGAGTGTTTATTATGTGTAGGCTGTATTTTGCAGTCCTTGCAAGGTTCCACAATCCTTGCAAGGTTTAACATTTTTCTTATGGAGGGTGTATTTTCTTTCCTGCGAACCGGACTGGGCGTGTCATTCTGCCATTCATAGGGGAGAAGGCGGGGAAAAGGCTAAAAGCATGAGTTTTCTGTCCATATCAACTGTTGCCCTGAGTTAACAAAACAAGTCAACTAATATTACTGCAGACGACTAGCCTTTTAAACAGCAACTTTCAGGTACATTGCATGACTTCACTAGACCCACCTCCCAGACCTCTAAAGTTAGCCTACAAAAAGGGGCCAAAGCTGACATCTTTGCCCAGATAATGAGATCCGGGTTTTGATTGAAGCTAACTAGGCAAGTTACATTGTAAGTTATATATAGCTTTGGGTAGCAAAGATCAAAGTGAGCCATCTTCAGGTACTGAATATCACAGTATCCACTCGAAGGCAGAGGACAAAACTGTGTGGAGCTAAACGTCTGCACTTCCTATTTCTTCATCCCTGTGAGAGTATAATAGGTGCCATAATTCAAAATCCTCATGCTATTTTCCCATAGAAAAATATCAAGATACCGGATCTCCTTTTTTGGTAGCTTTTTTGTAGGCGAACTTCAGAGGTCTATAATTGTCTCTTGCTCCCGTAACTAGGGGCACTTGTACTGTTGGACCCGGATTCTGCACTGGCGTGACTCAAAAGACTTCATTTATTGTTTGTTTGGACAATACATACAAGTTTTACATTAACATCTAACCAAGAAGGAGAGGGGGAGAATACTGAGAGGCAAAAAATTGGTCAGCAAAATGAAATCTTATCAAGGATCATGGGCCCTTTCTAGTCTGCATTGCTTCAGTCATGTTATCAGTCATGCTTCCGTCACAAATCTAGTCATGCCTGGTAAAAGGAGATGAGAGGATCTGTATTTGTGCCAGCAGATTGGCATTCCTCCTCTTTGTGTTTGAGAACAAAGGAGAAAACATATAAAGCAGGATCATAAAGATAAGTAAGAGTTAACCCTTTCAATTCCAAAAAACATTTGGACTGTGTAAACCTCACACTGTATGTTAATCTAGAACAAATCTTTCATGTGTAGTCTATGTGAGTGGATAAATAGGAAGGAGTTAGTTTTCTCTTCTCATTCAGAAGAAAATGGAATGCCAGTAGATATTTGACTGAGGTTTATACATTGATTTAGAAAATTGTTCAGCTAGAGGTTAATGCATTGGGGTGGGCTACAGACGGCAATACGTATTCTTTTCTTAATTTTTGTTTTTGATTAAAGCTCAAACTGATTCTGTTTCATTGGGCTATTTGGGCCCCTTGTGAGCACTCAACCCAAAACCGAATGGTTTCATACCAGTAACCACCTGAAATGTAATACTTTCAGACACCATAAAGTTATGTTTAATAATCTGCTGTAAATACACAGATGTGGTCAATATGTGACTGTTTTGCATGAAACATTGAGCGTGTTTACATGCACACTACAAAACTGCTTATTATCAGGGTTTTGTAGTTTTCTGGTAATTCAAGTGCTCATATGTGATAAACCAATATTCATTATCGGTCTACTGCCGTTATCGGCTCATAAAAAATCTGATTAACACACCTAGGTTTCTGTCAATATTTTGATTTCTTCAAGACATGTCTACAACTTAAAAGGATTATTCCACTTGCCCAATAATTTCCAGTAATCGTTTCTTTTAGTTTGCATGTAAATGCACTCACTGTTTATACGGGAAATTAACCTACTTTCTCAAGAATATCATCGTGTGCGTATACTAATCCCATGTCCATTTACACAAGTCTTAAAATAACTGTATCAGATTGATTTATGTATCTGATCGCAAAATGCAATGATCGTTGTCATAGTAAAGGTACCACAGCCAAAGTCCATAGAAAAGTTGAAAGTACGACTTAATGGTATTCAGTACTGAATAATTCTGAAGTCATTCTTACCTTGTACTGCTGACAGTTCACCTGTTTATGAAAAAGAGCATATAATGTTAGCACCAGTAGAATAACACAAAGCAGTGCAATCTAATTACATTAAGCTACATTCAGTTACATTCAGCATGAGTGGAAGAATCTGCCTTACCCATCATCAGCATCACCGCAGATAGCACACACACACAGACAGTGAAGCCCATAGCGACTGCTGCACCTGGTCTTTCTCACAAGCACGACAGGGTCCACTCTTCTCAGCTGCTGATATCTAAACAGCAACATCACATCCACATAACGCTTAGAGCAGCCATTCACGCGCCATGAGACATATACAATGTTTTGGCACTCTATAAGTGAAATTAAATTGAACTGAAAATTAAATATGTGTTAATTAGTGTCTCTCAATGAAATATAATAATGCTATAATTGCAGTGTAAAAAGGCATACATACATAGACAAAAATAAGAGTTTAATATAATAATGAGTATTGATTTTGTCTGCATTTTTTTTGCTCTTTTCTGGTCTACTGCCTCATCAAAAAATCATTGGTTTTAAGCATCAAAGCCTACTTGGGGTATCGCTCTCTATATAGAGTTAGCATTGAACTGAAAATCAATTTTACCTCTGCAAACAAAAACACATCAACAAAAACATTTACTCAAATTCATGGTACATCTTACCAGTAATCTGGTTGAGGTAGTGTGAATATTGTGATTGCAATGCTCTTGTTCCTCCTGAGTTTCCTCTGGTTCTATGACCTCTGATCCTGTCCATTTATATATGGCTTGATTTACAGGTTGCATAATATCCAAACCAGTTCTGTTGATTTTCCGATAAGCATTCTTAGTCTCAAATCTTGTCTCAAATATTCACCTCTCTTCCTTGATGCCCAGCTTGACTGGTGTCAAGAATTGGGCGCGACCTAGCATAACCTAGCAGCAGTGAAGAGAGTGGAGAGTAACTATTTTGTTCAATCCTGTTTTTTAATGTTACACATGGAAACGATTCAAGACAGAAGTTTGTAACTGTGCTGAGTTCAATTCACTGCAATACAATGGGCTAGTTGCACAATATGCTCTCGGTGAGCTCGTTTATTTCCTGTGGAGCCAGGTGTGTTTGAACCTGTCACTATTCTGAATGTAATTAGCGTCTACACGGACCCGATTGGGTGTTGCACCTATATAAAGAAGGATGTGTAGACACTAATTGCATTCAGAATAGCAACGGGTTCAAGCACACCTGGCTCCCCAGGAGACAAACAAGCTCACCGAGCCCTTTCGTGCAACTAGTCAATTGATACATGATCTAGTGCTAGTGTCGGCAAGCATTGCATCACAGGATTAGAGGCATCACTGTTGTTAGAGGTGACAGAAATCTGTTCATTAAGAGTGACATGAGGGGCCACAGGCCTCACTGATGCAAACACAAGCCACAGCTTTCCATACAGAGTAAAACTGCTGCAAGGAGTGCTGATCAAGGATCACTGAAACTGTCTTCTCTACTTGAGTCCTTTAAAAGAAAACCAATCATGTGTACCATCTGCCACTGGCAGAAGGTACAGAGAACCGAGAAACCATTAAAGGAATTCAGGACCTCTATAAGGCGTCTCCTGAGGACCTCTATAAGACAGTAGATGAATGAACGAATGTAGATCTGTGTGGTGAGATATGTGTGAGGTTCTTGATAACGATGCAATCTGTGTTGACAGAGTAGACGAACATCATTCCACTCTCACATGTCTGTTGTTGATATTCCATTCTGCAGACCTTGAGAGGCCCAAACACAGTTTTGCACTCACACAACCACCCTAAAATGACATGTACACCATAAATCTCAATGAGCAGACAGCCTACCAACCATATCATTTACCACACACACACACACTTGCAAAACTGATCGTGTTAAAATGCAAGCACAAGCTTTTAAATTCAGGCAATATCGTCTCACAAACACACTTGCATTCACAGAGTAGGCTAATTGCGGAGATACAGTGGACCACTGGAATGGGCCGTAGCCAGTTGTACCATAGTGCAAAAAACACAAAACCATTTTGATACCTTTGGACTTTAAACATTTTGCTCTACTCATTTGTAGAGCTTCATACCTTTAATTCTTTCAAATGGCTAAAAATAATAATGTGGGACTACCCGCACGCAGGGCAAAGTTCTTGGAAACGGTGTAATCTGTGTAGACAAAGAGTAGAGTAGTCAAACATCATTCCACGCTCACATATCTGTTGACTGGGATTTTCCACCATTCACACATGTGAATCTATCTATCTCACTATCACTATCTCAAGCAACCAACCACACTTAAATGACACAAAATGACATGGAGTTGTGTAGTTACTGTAGTGGGGCAGCCGTGGCCTACTGGTTAGGGTTTCGAGCTTGTGACCAGAGGGTTGCCGGTTCGATCCCCGACCAGTCCACGGCTGATGGAGCAAGGCACCTAACCCTCACTGTTCCCCGCTGGTTGGGCAGGCAGCTAGGGTTAATGTGTGATTCACCTCACTATGGGCTACCGCCGTTCATTCCGACATACCAGGACTCCGACATTGACGTCCAATTGTCGTAGTGGAGGCATGTCTCCTTATGGGAGAAAGTCCCACCACTCCGACATTTTTTTTTTTCATGGTCGCAGTGGCGGTATTTAACTTTTTTTTCAAACAACGTGCCATTCCGACATGAGGTCATTAATAGGCTATTAATGTCATAACTATATCCAATTGTGTAAAATAATAAAGATTCACATTTAAAATGTCATTGTGAAGACTTCTTGATATGGTTATGTGTCTGTTGCGTGCACGACTCGGGGAAGTGAAAGCATGCAGTTAATAGACAATGGCAAGTTTTCTTCTCTGCATGTCTCATCATTCGCGGACTAAGTGGAGCTAAATTAAGTTATTACTTTGCTGTCACTTCGTCTATTTTATGGCTAAGAAGGTTGTATTTGGTATCTGTGGATAGCTCTAGCTCTCCTCTTTTATCTGACATGCAAGCCGTATCTTTTTAACCACAGTTTCACGAGTAAATCAAACGAAAGCGGTAGCCGAAGCTATATGATTCTTATTTGTTTGTCACTTCGTCTGTTTCTATAGCCTAACACAAAAGGATCGATGTGTTTGGTATCAATGGAAAGTTCTGTTTCTCCTCTTTCATTTGATATGCGTGTTATGTCTGTGCGATGCCTGGTCCCGGAGTAATTCAAGCGAGAGCAGTGTAGCTGCGTGGGTGAACGCAGAGCAATATAGACTGTAAATATGATAGCCTATACTTTCATTTAAATTCATGATTTTATTTTCATTTTCATAGCCTACTTGATCGTACAGACACGCGTCTAGTCTCGTTGGAAAGCCCCGGTTCTGCGCTCTTTCATGCAATATAGGTCTCATCTCGCTGTGACTAATAATCGTGGAGCAATGTAACAGAGAAGAATGGGTGTGTTTTTTGACGCACTTTGAGTCCGTCGGGCTCATATAGGTCCGTTAAATTGACGTGGGAAAAAAATAGGATTTGTAAACTGTCGGAATGGGGGTACTAAAATGTGTCGGATTGGCAGCATGTCGGAATAACACCATGTCTGAATAGCGGCATGTCGGACGAAAGGGATGTCGGACTGGCAGGATGTCGGACTGCCGACATGTAACCCTCACTATGTGTTCACTGTGTGCTGTGTGTTCACTAATTCGGTTAAATTAGGTTAAATGCAGAGAAACGAATTTCCCTCACGGGATCAAAAAAGTATATATTCTATTCTAGTTGGTGGATAGTTAGCTAGTCAGCTAGTTAGCTAGTTAAGCTGGATAGTTAGCTAGTTAGCTTGCCTGTCTGCGTGCCTGTGTGTGAGGCTGAGGCTGGTGAGGGGGACGTGGGTAAAAGTGCAGCGTCAAGAAAACATGAAGATTTGGGTGAGACATGTTGATGTGTGAGCAGGGCCGTCGCATGGGGTCATTGCAACAGCAGGGTACTACTTTGAAGCAAGCAAATATTAACTAATACTAAGCCATTATTTTGCTGGTAAGTAATAATCTATAGCATAGGCTAGTTCCCAGACATCATGATATTAGGCTCCACAATGACCATCATCCAGCTGTCTGCTGAAACTTAATTTGTGAAACACATTCCAGAAACGGTCACAGAAAGTGGTCCTGCAGCAAGCACTGATGCAGACTTGAGACAAGCTCAGGGCTTGTATAGGGGCCCAAAAGTTGGTGCTACAGCCCTGTGTCTGAGGAGTGTTCATGTTTGTAGAGTTGATGTGTGGAGTTTTGTTGTGTGTACAGGTTAAACTCAAAAAATGTGAATATTGTGAAAGTCCATTTATCTGAACTATACTGAACCAGACTGAGAGGAACCTTTTGCAGGCAGTTGTGATTAATTAGCTGATTAGAGTGTGACACTTTGAGCCTACAATATTGAACCTTTTCACAATATTATATTTCAATCACAAATGAGTCGTTATGGGCTAGGTTGACGCAGGCCCTTGAGACCAACATACCACAAAAAATTCTTTGGTGCAACGGTTGGGGTACTTATTTATCAACAATAGCACTTTTTGGTAAACATTTTGGCGGTTTGCCCTGGTGCTACTGTACATGGCCAATATGTTTCATGTTATCCTTGAAGAGTCCTCAGTCTGACTCCTGGCCTGCCTCTCCTTCATTTATCCACGCCTGCACATATGCCTTCCTGGTCTCCTTCTGGGTCTATCAACCCCTTCCGAATCCTGTTTAGTTATTTTTTCTAATCTAATGTGCCTTCACACACACATCAACAATTCACTTACACAGCAAAACTCCACATATCAAAGCTACAAACAAACATGAACACCAAGATATAAGAAAAATACACACACGCACGCACACACGCACACACACACACACACACACACACACACACACACACAAACACAGGTAGTCTGTGTGCTTGTAACAGATTTGAGAATCATGTTGACTTAAAAATATATACATTAAGGAGGATAGGAGAAAAGTATTTTATTTCATCATCAAGTGTTGCACATACAGTATATGTCAAATTTGGATAGCATAGACCTGTCTTATAAAACATTTCATGTATGCAGATGGCCCTTTTAATGGCCAAGAACAAAATCAAAGCTACAGTATAAAAGTTATCCTGAAAAAAGCACAGGGTTCTAGAACACTCCATATAAGCCCATAATCATCACCGTATTTTTACATCTTCAAATGTTGAAAGGAACTTGTCAGAAAACCCCTTAGCAAATTTAAATCACAATGCGTATAGTTTAATTAGATTATAGTTTAAACCAGACTGACTTTTCTGTTGGTCCTTCCATACAGTATGTCCTTCACCTATTCCCATTACTATGGTTACTGCTCACTGAATACAGTTGCCCCCCTAAGATCACAGTTGAATGAAACAACAACACATTTGCCATACACACAAGGGCCATGCTGAAATCAGTAATGTGCAAAAGTCTGTAAAAGTTGTGTGTTAGACGAGCAGAGCCCTGAGAGGGAGAACAGACAGGAGCAGGACCATCAGAGATGCCGTCAGACCTGAGGCCTTAGACACCCTCACAGGGTGCGGAACAAACTTATTTCTCCCCTCTGAAAAAAAAGAAAAAACAAATGAGATGATAGATAGAAGAAGAATGTCAAATGTTGCTAATAGGAGGCTAGTTTTCTGATAGCCTATTCCAGTTGAGGAGACATTCAGTAAGAGAGCAGTGTGAAGTGAAATCTTTAAGTATTAATAACAAAGACAGTTGTTTTCAGGTGAACAAACTGCGGCACCGGTAAGACTAGTGTCTCAGTGACTGTAAAGATGCTGTTTTCTCAGATGTTAAAGTTATGAATGCCAGCAAGCATTGCTAAATTACATTTGGAACAATGAGAACAATTTCAGACTACAATAATTACAGTAAATGAAGGACAAACAGTCAGTGTTGAATCATCTTTGTTTACCTTCATTGCCATTGGTCAAAACCAGAGGCCCCAGTGAGATGGAGGCGCTGTCATGGAAATCAACAGAACGACGCTGCCTCTGATGGTTACAGTGCTGTAAACAGGAAGAGAGGAAGAGGAAACTTTGCTGGACCTCAAGCTTGTTTGAGAGCAAAATACGTTTAGCCAGAACTCCAGATCGAACGTGCCGGCTGATTTGATGACACCGGACTGGGAAGCCAGCTGGACGTTTTTTCTAGTTACTGCTTGCTAGCCCAGCTCCTTAGTCACTATGCTACCACCACCACAATCCCCCCCTGTTGTGGTTTGGATGAACTCTGTTGAACTTACGGCTGTGCAGTTATTGTTTGCCATCAAGCACAGGTGGATGCTGCAGTACAGGTAAACCTGGGAGGAGTTTGCGTTGAAGGAGAACATCCTGAAGGAGAATCGGCCTGTTGTGCTGACCCCATTCTCCACCAGCTCCACTGTGTTGTCATTGGGGTTAGCACACCTACAGAGACAGACACACATCCAAGTGATGACAACAGCAAGCCTTATGTGTTCTGGGTTGGAAAACAGGGAGGAAGACAAATTAGGAATCATTTCTGTAATCTCATTGCCAATAATTTATAAGCTTCAGGTTTTGTGTTAAAAGCTGAAGCTTATAAATTATTGGCAATGAGATTACAGAAATGATTCCTAATTTGTCTTCCATTTGGCTTTTAAACACCTTTCTGAAAACGTCCTCACATGATCTCTGTTCCTCACCATGCGGACTACAGGAAAAATATTCAACTGATCTGGAGACAGACTTTGTAGAGGAGGCTATTCAGTTCCAAGAGTATGTGCGCAAGGACCTGACCATGTCGGCATCTCCTGAAACTAATAAGGAAAAGAGGCATGCAAACTGTGTTTCCCAAAATGGACATAGCATTATGCCTTTAGCTAACCTTACCAGTCACCAACGAAAGTCGAGAGCGCTCTTTTTCCAAACTGGCCCTCATTAAAAGCAGACAGAGGTCAACCATGCAACTGGGAAGATTGAACCATCTTACCATAATGTCCACGGAGTATGACATTCTTTGGGCTGTAGACTTTAATGACATGATCAATGAGTTTGCAGTTAGGAAGACCCGCAGAAAGCAATTCTGATTGTAGCTTAGGCCTAAGTGAGATTGATTTTTTTTTTTTATAACAGACTGTTTATGATTGTAGTTTCCTGAAATTAATTGACCTTTTATAACCAGCACCATTGACTATATCAAATGGCTAGCGATATACATACCCAGTGAAGGGTGATTCGGGGGGCGGCTCAAACACCTCCATAGCCCAGGGGTCTCAGGTGGTATTAAGGCGCCCCTGGTTAAGAGCATTAGCTATGTTTCCATATGCGCATTCGGGGTAAAACCTATAAGTATATATACTTTTTTGATCCTGTGAGGAAAATTTGTTCTCTGCATTTAACCCAATTTAACCAAATTAGTGAACACACACAGCACAGAGTGAACACACAGTGAGGTGAATCACTCACTAACCCTGAGCAGTGAGCTGCCTGCCCAACCAGCAGCACTTGGGGAGCAGTGAGGGGTTAGGTGCCTTGCTCAAGGGCACTTCAGCCTCTGGTTCCAAGCTCGAAGCCCTAACCAGTAGGCCACAGCTGCCCAGGGGTGAGCTAGGAGGCGGGAACTTTTCCAGGAACCTGCTTTCACGCAGTCCTCTCAGTCCTTTGCGTTTCGATTAGAATTGGAGGACCCTGAGGGGAAGTGGCTAGTGCGGAGAGCGGTAGAATTGTGGGATTGCGGTAGAGTAGTATTTTGTTTAGTTTAACGATATCTTTGTTCTTTTTTGTCCGAACATGACCAAACTTTGCACTGCACTCAAGCATGTCATTAGCAATACATGTGTCAAATTTGAGGTCAGTTGGATGAGTGGTTTGAGAGTTATGCGTGGAACACACAGACAGACAGACAGAGTGACACACAGACAGACGTTGCCTATTGCAATTCCCTTCTCTTTGGTCTTCCCCACAAGTACATCCATAAACTCCAACTGGTTCAGAACTCTGCCGCCCGCATCATCACCAGGATCCCATCCATTAATCACATCACACCTGTTCTGCAACAGCTTCACTGGCTTCCGATCAAATTTCGTGTGGACTTTAAGATTCTGCTCCACACGTTCAAGGCCATTCATAACCTCTCTCCCCCATACATATCTGACCTTCTCCACATCAACACCCCCTCCCGGACACTCAGATCTGCCTCATCCATCAGCCTCACTGTGCCTCCTGCCCGTCTGACCACCATGGGGGCCAGAGCCTTCAGCCGCTCTGCCCCCCGTCTCTGGAATTCCCTCCCACCAAGCATCAGGAACATTGACTCACTCTCCACTTTTAAGTCACACATAAAACCCCACCTTTTTAAACAGGCTTATTCCCTTTAATACTATTTTTATGATCTAGTTTTTATTATTATTATTATTGTTATTATTTGCTGTTTTATATTGATTGTTGTTGTAAGATGTCCTTGAGTGCCATGAAAGGCGCCCCAAATAAAATGTATTATTATTATTTATTATTAATAGATAGATAGATAGATAGATGAGGTTTAAAGCAGATGTTAGATGTTGTTTAGGGCAAATTCAATTCAAATTCCAATTCATGAATTGAATGGAGGCCAATTCTAAAATTTGGAATTGTGCACAAGCCTGACTCACACAGTGAGTTCAGGGATGGAAGCCCAGGCTGATTACTTTTAATCTACTTTGTGGTATGGTAAACAGCAGGTGATAGATTAGTAGCAGGATAAAGAACAGGTGATAGTCCAGTAGTAGGGTAAACAGCAGGTGATAGTCTAGTGGTTGGGTAAAGAACAGCTGAGTCTAGTAGTAGGTGTGTTGTCTGCCTTTCTTACTCGTTTCTGATGAGGTCCCATCGGATGTGGTAGTTTGGCTGATTGACAGGAGTGGCCCAGCAGGAGTTGATCACCATGGCGATCTGGCGGCTGTCCACTCCGTCCACTTGAAGAGCCACATAGATCTGCTGATTCACTGCCACATTCACCCTCCCAGAGAACGCATGGGAGAATCCTGCATCTTCATAGGGAATCATACGAACATGGTAGCTTCCTTCCCCTCCTGGTAGCTTCTTAGTGATACGGCTGAAGAAACAAACACATATGGATGACTGATGAACAGTACAATTCAGTTCATATGAAGTCTTATATGGTTGTGTTTTGGTCACTGCAGTAAGGCACTGCAAACTACTGTGAAGTAAAGCATGGATATGGATTGTCTATGATAGAGGGAAGAACAAACCTCTCCAGTGGGTTGATTTCTATATTCATGGAGAGGGTCTGTGTGAGGGGGTAGACACAGCTGAAGAGCAGGTCTATCTGTCTCTCTCTGCTGATGGGACCGCTGGCTGAGTTGGCCCCTCCATGGATGGTGTTCTCATAGATGAAGTGGGTGCTGTTACTCTGTTGGCCAACACACAGCACACGCAGGGGTAAATGTGCATGACAACCATAATATTCTACCAAATATGTTCTATATCTATTACAAATATGTAATATCTATGTTCTGGGCGGAGTTCTCAGTGAATACATTTAGATTATTATATCTTTGGAAGACTTCCAGAGGTGTATCTGGCATTCCTCACATACCAATACCTAAAGATAATATTCCACAAAGAAGAGCTCCGTATTTGATTGCTTTCTCTACTAACTAACACCAAGAGCAGTAATTATTATTACACATGAAAACCATGATAAGATGTTGGATCACTAGTCCAGAATAGAGGGCAATGCTCTTGTACCCTTAGCGAGGTTCCACAAGTGTGGTTGTCATTGTCAAAGAGGAACTCCACTCTGCCATCTTGGAGTGTGCCGTTGCAGCTGGGGTCATTGAGGCGGAGGGAGTCAGCCAAGAAGCCTGCCTCAAACAGCTGGCAGCGAGACAAAGATATGGTGCCGGTGCTGTTGGAGCAGAACTCCACAGAGTCTGAGAGAGAGGGAAGGAGAGGGATATGCAGGAAGAGATTAAGAGGTGGAGAACAGGGGAAACTAGAAAGCACTCCGAGAACGCAGACCTCCGCCAAGCGCCTCCTGGATCGAGACGGTGATCCGGATCACTCCCAATAATAAAGAGAAAAAAGGAGTATAATGATATCTGTTCAACATGCCATGTCAATAACAGCATCATTTGTCATATGAAACCTTACCATAGCGCTCAGGATGAGATCTCGGGTGATCCTCGTTGCAGAAGCAGCCGTGGACTCCATTCTTCGGGCCACACAACTCATCCTCAGTGCAGTCCAGCTCTTTACAAGGATCAACTGGTCAAACACATGATGACACATGTCGCTTGGTTGCAGAGTAATTACACAAAGCCATAGACAATTATGTTCTTACAAATACAAATCATCTTTTGGAAGTTGATCTTAATGCCTTAAAGGAAAACTGCAAAATTTTTCAATTAATCAATTCGTTTCATACTGTTATATATGATTAAATGAGTCATTACCGGTCGAATAATGTGTTTTTCGGCCGCCCTAGTGGTCTGTAGCGGTAGAACCACGCTGGCAATTTCAGGAGCACTCAGGCACGCACCCATGGTCTAGGAAGTCTCATGTGAAGTCTCGATCATGCTCATGAAAAGGCAGACTGACCGATTGAGGAGTTTTGTAAAATATACACGCTAAAGCTGTAGGGGAAGCTCTGCAGAGAAATATGCAACCATAAAACGAGCGAAAACGAAAAGCGAAAGCGGCGATGAAATCGCAAATCCTGCATAGTTTCCCTTTAAATAAAAAATGAGGAAATATCCAACCTTTATGGACCAATTTTCTTTGTGAATGAATAATGTATCGTAAATAAATAAATGTTTTACTTAAAATACAGGGGTCACAAGTATTGGAATGCCTTTGTTAACCCTATGTTAAAATTCCCATAGAGAAAGAAAGAAAATTGATGTCCTTAAAGGTTGAATATTTCCTCATTTTTTCCATTTAAGGCATCAATTTCCAAAAGATGATTTAATATTGTCAACTTTAGCATGTGTAAGTAGCCTACATGATGCCATTTTTGAGCAACATAAATTGTCACTATGCGGCCGAAGCAAATCTAATCTCCGACCCAGTCTTTGTGAATCAATGCTGTAAAGGACGTGAGAGTGTATCTGACTGACATAATCAGCTCACAGGTAAATGGCATGATGTCCATAAACATGCAATTGTATGTCTAAAATCAGTATCAGCAAACGTGGTTTGGAACTGGGCGCACAGAAGCGTATTAAATGAGATAGGAAAACATTTTATATGAACATTTGATGGCAATACCCAAGAATGTATACAGACCCAGAGAAGGCTTAGTAGATGTTTCGGATACATTGCAGCACCTTGTAGCTGATTACAGTAATAGCCCAATCTCCTATTTCTCAGTTGCGCATTAAAAAAGCGGTAGCACGGAATGGGGTCATCCCTATGTTCCCCCGGTTCTATGTTCCCCGGTTTTCTCCAAAAGGGTCCTATGTTCCCCGGTCGCAATACATTTTTTGAAAAGCGGGGAACATAGGACCCTTTCTAAAATGTAAGAAAAAAAGGGTCCTATGTTCCCCAGTCCCATACAGTGGGGAACATAGGACACGGGGAACATAGGACCTGGGGAACACTCCCCACGGAATAGGCTCATATAATCATTCACATTTAGGCTAATGACAACCACTGTCCCTCAGCTATTGAAAACACTTTTCCAGTGCTGTGAGAAGTAGAGATGCACCGATTGCATTTTTTTGGCCAATTCCGATTTCCGATTTTTCATAGAATTTGACCTGCCGATACCGATTTTAGCCGATTCCGATTTAATTTCTTCTAACCACTTTACAGCACAAACAAAGAGTTATTTTCTAGCCTATATTTTCTTTAATAGGCTACAACATGTGAATATAGAAATGTAATCAACTTATCAATGGCTGGTAGAAAAATGTGAATAGACAGATTCTTCTTCAAGTCTTCTTCAGCTGCAGTATTCCCAGTGTGGGACATTCATTTCACACATACTAAAAGAAATACACTGTAGGAACACTATTTTTTTTTCTTCTCACATCCAATATCTGATGGTAATAATTTATGAGTATTATTTTTGAGTTCTATACTATCTGAGCCCCAACCAAGGAGCCCCTTCTTTTCAAGCCAGAACAACACACAACGTTGTTGTAACTTTCCCTTCCCCCCTGTGAAATGCTAATTGCCAACATTCCTTTGTCTTTAAACCAACTTGCCCTAAGACAAAAGACTCTACCTTGATGTAATATATCTATATGTCATGAAATGTAAATGTATTCATGTCTGGTATCATTATGATAGTCTCAGTGTAAGGATTGTTATGATTCCAGTGTAAGAATGTTTGGAATATTCTGTAAGTGATGATAGTGACATATATGATATCCCTCTACATGTAAGTCAAATCAGAGTGAGGAGGTGTGACTAGGTGTGACTAGGTGTGTGTGGGTGTGACTGAAGCCATCTAAGTGAACCTTGCCTTGTTTTTGGCGCCCTGTCCCCTTTGTTCAAACGTTTATAAATGTGGTGAATTAGAAGAAGAAGAATGAAAATGAGAGATTGACTTTTGTAGAAGGAAGACATGCTGCAGGCCATGGGTCTTTGGTTCAATCCAAGGGCCCATGGCCTCCTCAGACTAGCGCTAAAGCTAATGTTACCCTCTCTGCTTGTAAGAATAAAACCTGATTCCTAAGTTTTCTTGAGTTTGCCAGTCTAAATGAATAGGTAATTATATAGAAATATAGAATTACCTACATATCTAACTGTAAATATCTTCAGAATACTGATAACTGGAAAGCTTGGTGTAGGCTACATGTGCTACATAGACTGAGATGTTGGAAAATGACAACAACAAAAAAACTAATTTTGAGAAGCCTTAAACACAGCAAATGACATACTCAGTCTTTGAACTTTCGCGATTGCTTGTGGATACTAAGGAAGTGTCCATATTTGGATGGCATAACGTCATGCAGGAGAACCACAGCTTTCCAACGACACCACGCATGATATGTTTTGTATCAAGGTCGCGGTAGTTTATTACACGTTAGAATGCTAACTTTTGGCGAATTTAGAAGAAATATACAGGCGTGATCAGGCAAAAGGTAATGAAATAAACCTCTAAATGTGTAAATCGGACTTAGTTGTTGTAGTAGTGTGAAAGAATACATGATAAGTTGGCAAACCGAAGCAAAACTATGTTTATTCCTGCCGTGTCTCGCCTGGAGTATTAGCCTGGAAAACCAGCGCCAACTGCTGGACGGCAAAATGTTTTGCCTGCATTTGGTCGTCTGGCCTAGGACCACTCCCCCACAGCTTTCTGTCGCGCTTACTACGTCACAGTCAGTTGCGCTGATTGGTCAGAGCGTTGGCCTATAGGCACAGACACGGTTTGAAAGACAACGGGTTGTGCTCATCAACAATGTTCCGTTGTATCCATTCATCGGAGCCAGACTAAATTAGACATCCAATCCATTTAGGCTGGTTTATCAGGCTACTGGAGTATGGCTATGTCGCTGCTTATTGATAGCGCTTGTGGTTCAGCTGTGGGCACGCAATTAGCGGCAAGGACGGGCTTTGATGAGCGCTGTATCCTGAAGTGACAGCTAGTAAATTCCACGCAATATGGCAAAGCAGCATTCGCTGCATAGAAAAACTCAGGGCCAGATGTACTAACGTTTTGCACCCATTTTAGGCGTAACGTGCACGTACAGTAGAAACATGGCGATGGTGTGTACAAACAAGCCGCAATGAGGGAATCGCGCAGACTGCCTACCGTAGGAGCTGAGAATGGCTATTTGCGCTTTTCTGTGTCATGCATATTACAGTTTTTTTCAATTGCTAACAAGCGTTTGTCCATTCATTTGACACATTTTCAAAACTCTAAACACAGACTCTCACCTACAAAACACAATTGGCCAAATGGATCATTTTCCTCTCAAAAGCACATTCCATGTTGTTACACCACATTTTGTTACATATACACTAACTCGTAATTTCTCTGCACACACTAACTTTACCAAAACACTGGAAACCTGACTCAAAATGAAGTTATTTTGTCAAAGAATGAAGCTTGTTTTCACTTCACAAGATACATGCAGTCAATCAGAGTACACTAGGTTTCAAAATACTGGCTACTGTTGACTGTTGATTACAAAAACTGCATAGACTTTTATGTTTCAGTTTTACAGGTATTGCATGCAAAACATGCAATCCAGCATTTTTACACTAGATTTATTGGTTGGGAACTGTATGTCCAGATGTAATGTTCACATTCAAATGCATTCCAGTAAAAAGCACATTTTTTTTTTTTTTTTTTTTACTGTTCACTAGGCCTACAGGAGGTGCAGTATAAATACTGTTTACAGTAGACTATGATAGAACAGAAAAAGTTTTACAGCATTGCAATGAACAAAATATCCATGAAACACAAGAGCATTCTGAACAAAAAACAACAGCAAAAAGCCCAGATAAAAAGGGGGTGAACAAAAAAAAAGCACAATATTACTGTGTCTAATCTCTGCACCTGCTCCTCTCAGGGCTCCTGCACCTCTCACTGCATCTATCACTGGGCCTGCTCTTCTCCCTGGGCCCCTTACTCTATCTCTTCCTTGTCCAGACATTACAGTATTTGTCTGTTTCTGTTTCTGCTTCCAAAAACATCACCTCCTCTTTTTACTGTGTAAGTGTCAATGTAATAGAGAGAAATAACCCCTGCCACTGTGTCTAAGATAGACTGGAATCAGCTGTGGTTGGCCCAATTTACCCAACATAAATCATCTGTGTGTCAATTATTCAATTGTTTGTTTATTATCAGCTGAGATATATTGCTTTTGAATTGATAACATTGCAGAAGCAGAGGTTTTTATACTGTATCTAAGGTTTGGAATATTGTTTTAACTATTGTGGGATGTTGTGCGTTAACATTCGAAAATAATACAAAAACGATCCATTATTTTGTTGGGAGGTATAGTTTGTCTGTTAAGAAAATGTAAGCATTGTGAACATGTATTCACTGACTGCATACTGTGTGAAAACAACATGAAATGTGTGAATGGTATGGCCACAAAAGACCGATGCTGTGCTAACTGTGTTTAGAGTTTTGAAAATGTGTCAACTGAATGGACAAACGCTTGTTAGCGATTGAAAAAAACTGTAATTCCTGGGCAGATCAGCTGAAAGTGGGTGTAATGCGCAAGTACAGGGGAGGAGAAGTGGTAATAGCGATTGATTACCCAGCTGACAATTTCTGGTTAGGAGAACGTTTTTAGAACGTTTTTTTCTTGGTTAGGGGAACGTTGCCTGAAAGTTGCGAAAGTTGCCCCATGGTTCCCCAGGAAAGTTTTCCTGGCGAAAATACAACGTTTTTTTCTGGTTATTTATTTTGGTTAGCAGAACGTTCTCCTACCCTTTAGGGAACGTTACAATATTTGGTTGCATTAACGTTCCCCTAACCTCCCAGCAACAAAGTGTAAAGGGGAAAAAAATATGTGGATTTATCGTGACATCCAGACATGGCTCCGCTGTACACTCGCCGTCTGCGACGATAGACTATCTGTGACCTGGGAGAGCGAACGTCTCTGATGATTAAGGCAATGACAATTCACTACACGTATATTTTCTCACTTACAGTTAGCTGCCTGCTGAACTGCGACGAATACGGCCCGTTAATATACATATGTGTCAGCTAAATATTTAAATGCGGTTAGGTCTAATACTTTCTTGTCTACGGTGTATTTTTTCCTATAATAAACGATTAGTCAGATCAAAACATCAGCAGAGCAGGCGCTAGCCTAACACATTGTTTCAAAATTCAAAACTGGCTGCTTTTATTGCATCGTATTCCATTAAAAGTCCTCGGTTCAGAATTATGATGGATTTTGGTTTAATAGGGCTCGGGATCATGACGTGAAAACTTCGTGGGCGCAGCCATATTGGCAGCTTCACTCCTAAGTTTACTATGGATTACTATGGATTTACTCCCGCCTATATTAGTGTGTTCCTGTTACTTAGTTTTTGCCTTCTTGGTCGTATGTTGCTGTGTAGTGGGGTGTAACAGCACCACCCATGATCGCAAGAGGAAAAGAATCGCTAATACTACATTTCTGCTTCTTGTCTTCTGCATCTGAATGAATGGATATTACGCTCGGTGCGCTACCAATATGGCGGCTATTCCTAGAATGCAAGGCTTGTTCCCGAGCCCCATTTGTTAGGGCCCGAGCACCGAGGTGCAGCCACTGAAGTGGCTGCACCGTAGGTGCAAGGCCCTATTGCTTCTGCTCAGATTATTATTAGGGCCCGAGCACCGAGGTGCGGCCACTGAAAGTGGCTGCACCGTAGGTGCAAGGCCCTATTGTTTTTGCTCAGATTATTATTATTATAGTGGTTTCCCCTTACCGGAATGTTTTGCCCTTTTTCACCAACTTGGCATGCTCTAAAACTCTTGAAATTTGGCAGCTACCTGTAGAATTGATGCCTCTGTGGCTCAGGGACTCTATAGCGCCACCTACCGCGCTGTCTGTTGTGGTTGACACATACATTCACGGAAATGAACCAAATTTGGTGGACATGTGTGTTGTATTATTCTGAACAAGTTTTACATTTAAACTATATTGTGAATCTTAGAAGAATTTGAGTTATGATTATGATTATGATTTTTGCACATCACGTATTTTGAAATACTTCTCCTAGACGGTTTATCGAAATCATGTCATATCAGCACTAAAATGATCTTGAGGGGTTGCCCGAGAGGAATTGCGACCAGATTTTTGTATATTGAAATGGCGAAGGTTTGAATTATGGCGTTTTATTAAGAAACAGGAAGTTGGTGTTATAGGCAGAAAAAAGGTTATGAATTGGATGTAATTTGGCAGCTACATGTGGAATTGCTTCTGGTAGTCAAGGACAGAGCTCTGGCCTAAGGTGTGGCTTTGGGACTCTATAGCGCCACCTAGCAGCACGTTATCTGTTGTGGTTGACACAAACATTCACGAAAATGAACCAAATTTGGTGGACTTGTGTGTTATTGCTATGGCTAGTCAGAGACAGAGCTTTGGCCTAGGGTGTGGCGTAGGGACTCTATAGCGCCACCTAGTGCGTTGTCTGTTGTAGTTGACACATACATTCACGAAAATGAACCAAATTTGGTGGGCTTGTGTGTTATTGCTATCGGTAGTCAAAGACAGAGCTCTGGCCTAGGGTGTGGTTTAGGGACTCTATAGCGCCACCTAGCGCATTGTCTGTTGTGGTTGACACATACATTCACGAAAATTAACCAAATTTGATGGGCTTGTGTGTTATTCCTATTGCTAGTCAGAGACAGAGCTCTGGCCTAGGGTGTGGCTTAGGAACTCTATAGCGCCACCTAGAGCATTGTTTGTTGTGGTTGACACAAACATTCACAAAAATGAACCAAATTTGGTGGGCTTGTGTGTTATTGCTGCCGCTAGTCAAAGACAGAGCTCTGGCCTTGGTTGTGGCTTAGGGACTCTATAGCGCCACCTAGCGCATTGTCTGTTGTGGTTGACACATTCACGAAAATGAACCAAATTTGGTGGGCATGTGTTTTGCTATAAATATTCAGAGACAGAGCTCTGGCCGAGGGTGTGGCTTAGGGACTCTATAGCGCCACCTAGTGTGTTACCTGTTGTGGTTGACATATACATTCACGAAAATTAACCACATTTGGTGGGCATGTGTGCTATTGCTACTGCTTGTCAGGGATAGAGCTCTGGCCTAGGGTGTGGCTTAGGAACTCTATAGCGCCACCTAGAGCATTGTTTGTTGTGGTTGACACAAACATTCACAAAAATGAACCAAATTTGGTGAGCTTGTGTGTTATTACTGTCGCAAGTCAGAAACAGAGCTCTGGCCTAGGGTGTGGCTTAGGGACTCTATAGTGCCACCTAGCGCATTGTCTGTTGTGGTTGATACATTCACGAAAATTAACCACATTTGGTGGGCATGTGTGCTATTGCTACTGCTTGTCAGGGATAGAGCTCTGGCCTAGGGTGAGGCTTAGGGACTCTCTAGCGCCACCTAGCACATTGTCTATTATTGTTGACACATACATACACGACAATTAGGTACGCTTGTGTGTTATTGCTGCCATTAGTCAGAGACAGAGCTCTGGCCTTGGGTGTGGCTTTGGGACTCTATTGCGCCACCTAGCTTGTTGTCTGTTGTGGTTGACACACACATTGATGAAAATTAACCAAATTTGGTGGGCATGTGTGTTGCTCATGCACATGCCCACCAACAAGTACGTGTTGCTTTGTTAGATTCCGCAAATGTCACGGGTCCGCACCGCAGGTGCTCGGGCCCGCCATCGCCGCTTGCGGCTGTATTTATTAGGGCCCGAGCACCGAGGTGCGGCCACTGAAAGTGGCTGGACCGTAGGTGCAAGGCCCTATTGTTTCTGCTCAGATTATTAGGGCCCGAGCACCGAGGTGCGGCCGCTGAAGCAGCGGCTGCACCGTAGGTGCAAGGCCCTATTGCTTCTGCTCAGATTATTATTATGTCTGTGGAATCCTCTTACGTCCATGTTTGGCCTTTTTTCACCAACTTGGCATGCTCTAAAACTCTTGAAATTTGGCAGTAAGATGTGGAATTGGTAACGCTACTCAGAGACAGAGCTCTGGCCAAGGGTGTGACTCAGAGACTCTATAGCGCCACCTACCGCGCTGTCTGTTGTGGTTGACACGTGCATGCACGAAAATGAACCAAATTTGGTAGGCAGCTGTGTTGCATGAATCTGAACAACTTTTTCATTTACACTACATAGTGAATCTTAAACAAATTTGAGTTATAATTATGATTATGATTTTTGCATATCATGTATTTTGAAACACTTCTCCTAGACGGTTTATCGAAATCATGTCATTTAAGCACTAAAAAGATCTTGAGGGATTGCCCCAGAGGAATTGCGAACAGATTTTTGAATTTGTGAAGTATATTGAAATGGCGAAGGTTTGAATTATGGCGTTTTATTAAGAAACAGGAAGTTGGTGTTTTAGGCAGAAAAAAGGTTATGAATTGGATGTAATTTGGCAGCTACACGTGAAATTGCTTCTGCTAGTCAGAGACAGAGCTCTGGCCTAAGGTGTGGCTTTGGGACTCTATAGCGCCACCTAGCAGCACGTTATCTGTTGTGGTTGACACAAACATTCACGAAAATGAACCAAATTTGGTGGACTTGTGTGTTATTGCTATGGCTAGTCAGAGACAGAGCTTTGGCATAGGGTGTGGCGTAGGGACTCTATAGCGCCACCTACTGCGTTGTCTGTTGTGGTTGACACAAACATTCACGCAAATTAACCAAATTTGGTAGGCTTGTGTGTTATTGCTATCGGTAGTCAGAGACAGAGCTCTGGCCTAGGGTGTGGCTTAGGGACTCTATAGCGCCACCTAGCGCATTGTCTGTTGTGGTTGACACGTACATTCACCCAAATGAACCAAATTTGGTGGGCATATGTGTTATTGCTATAGTCATTCAGAGACAGAGCTCTGGCCTCGGGTGTGGCTTAGGGACTCTATAGCGCCACCTAGTGCATTGTCTGTTGTGATTGACACAGACATTCACGAAAATGAACCAAATTAGGTTAGCATATGTGTTATTGCTATAGCTATTCAGAGACACGATCTGGCCAAGGGTGTCTTATGGACTGTATAGCGCCACCTAGCGCATTGTGTGTTGTGGTTGACACACACATTCACGAAAATGAACCAAATTTGGTGGGCTTGTGCGTTATTGCTATCAATAGTCAGAGATAGAGCTCTGGCCTAGGGTGTGGCTTAGGGACTCTATAGCGCCACCTAGCGTGTTGTCTGTTGTGGTTGACACATACATTCAGGAAAATTGACCAAATTTGGTGGGCATGTGTGTTGCTCATGCACAAGCCCACCAACACGCACATGTTGCTTTGACAGATTCCGAAATGTCACAGGTCTCCGCACCGCAGGTGCTCGGGCCCGCCATCGCCGCTTGCGGCTATATTTATTATTCTTCTTCCGTCTTACCTGTTTTTTTTTTTTCACCAACTTGGCATGCTCTAAAACTCTTGTAATTTGGCAGCCATTTGTAGAATTGCAATCGAAACTGAGAGACAGAGCTTTGGCCTAGGGTGTGGCTCAGGGACTCTATAGCGCCACCTAGCGCGGTTTCTGTTGTGTTTGACACATACATGCTCGAAAATGAACCAAATTTGGTGGGCATATGTGTTGTATTAATCTGAACAACTTTTACATTTAAACGATATAGTAAATCTTAGAAGAATTTGAGTTATGATTATGATTATGATTTTTGCACATCACGTATTTTGAAACACTTCTCCTAGACGGTGTATCGAAATCATGTCACATAAGCACTAAAATGATCTTGAGGGGTTGCCAGAGAGGAATTGCGACCAGATTTTTGAATTTCAAAAGTATATCGAAATGGCGAAGGTTTGAATTATGGCGTTTTATTAAGAAACAGGAAGTTGGCGTTATAGGCAGACAAAAGGTAATGAATTGGATGTAATTTGGCAGCTACATGTGGAATTGCTTCTGCTAGTCAGAGACAGAGCTCTGGCCTAAGGTGTGGCTTTGGGACTCTATAGCGCCACCTAGCAGCACGTTATCTGTTGTGGTTGACACAAACATTCACGAAAATTAACCAAATTTGGTGGACTTGTGTGTTATTGCTATGTCTAGTCAGAGACAGAGCTTTGGCATAGGGTGTGGCGTAGGGACTCTATAGCGCCACCTAGTGCGTTGTCTGTTGTGGTTGACAGAAACATTCACGAAAATTAACCAAATTTGGTGGACTTGTGTGTTATTGCTATCGCTAGTCAGAGACAGAGCTCTGGCCTAGAGTGTGGCTTAGGGACTCTAGAGCGCCACCTAATGCATTGTCTGGTGTGGTTGACACGTACATTCACCAAAATGAACCAAATTTGGTGGCCATGTATGTTTTTGCTAAAGTTATTCAGAGACAGAGCTCTGGCCTCAGGTGTGGCTTAGGGACTCTATAGCGCCACCTAGTGCATTGTCTGTTGTGGTTGACACATACATTCACGAAAATGAACCAAATTTGGTTGGCATATGTGTTATTGCTATAGCTATTCAGAGACAGCGCTCTGGCCAAGGGTGTCTTAGAGACTGTATAGCGCCACCTAGCGCATTGTCTGTTGTGGTTGACACACACATTCACGAAAATGAACCAAATTTGGTGGGCTTGTGCGTTATTGCTATCGATAGTCAGAGATAGAGCTCTGGCCTAGGGTGTGGCTTAGGGACTCTATAGCGCCACCTAGAGCATTGTCTGTTGTGGTTGACACGTACATTCACCCAAATGAACCAAATTGGGTGGGCATGTGTGTTATTGCTATAGTTATTCAGAGACAGAGCTCTGGCCTCGGGTGTGGCTTCGGAACTCTATAGCGCCACCTAGCAGCATGTTATCTGTTGTGGTTGACACAAACATTAACGGAAATGAACCAAATTTGGTGGACTTGTGTGTTATTGCTATGGCTAGTCAGAGACAGAGCTTGGCCTAGGGTGTGGCTTAATGACTCTATAGCGCCACCTAGCGCATTGTCTGTCGTGGTTGACACATACATTCACGAAAATTAACCAAATTTGGCGGGATTGTGTGTTATTGCTATCGCAAGTCAGAGACAGAGCTCTGGCCTAGGGTGTGGCTTAAAGACTCTATATTGCCACCTAGCGCATTGTCTGTTGTGGTTGACACAAACATTCACGAAAATTAACCAAATTTGGTGGGCTTGTATGTTATTGCAATCGCAAGTCAGAGACAGAGCTCTGGCCTAGGGTATGGCTTAAGGACTCTATAGCGCCACCTAGCACATTGTCTATTGTGGTTGACACATACATTCACAAAAATGAACCAAATTTGGTGGACTTGTGTGTTATTGCTATGGCTAGTCAGAGACAGAGCTTTGGCATAGGGTGTGGCGTAGGGACTCTATAGCGCCACCTAGTGTGTTGTCTCTTGTGGTTGACACAAACATTCACCAAAATGAACCAAATTTGGTGGGCATGTGTGTTACTGCTAAAGTTATTCAGAGACAGAGCTCTGGCCTCTGGTGTGGCTTAGGGACTCTATAGCACCACCTAACGCATTGTCTGTTGTGGTTGACACACACATTCACGAAAATGAACCAAATTTGGTGGGCTTGTGCGTTATTGCTATCAATAGTCAGAGATAGAGCTCTGGCCTAGGGTGTGGCTTAGGGACTCTATAGCGCCACCTAGCATGTTGTCTGTTGTGGTTGACACATACATTCAGGAAAATTGACCAAATTTGGTGGGCATGTGTGTTGCTCATGCACATGCCCACCAACACGCACATGTTGCTTTGTTAGATTCCGAAATGTCACAGGTCTCCGCACCGCAGGTGCTCGGGCCCGCCATCGCCGCTTGCGGCTATATTTAGGGCCCGAGCACCGAGGTGCGGCCACTGAAAGTGGCTGCACCGTAGGTGCAAGGCCCTATTGTTTTTGCTCAGATTATTAGGGCCCGAGCACCGAGGTGCGGCCACTGAAAGTGGCTGCACCGTAGGTGCAAGGCCCTATTGTTTTTGCTCAGATTATTATTATTCTTTTTTCCTCTTTGCCCGTGCGGCCTTTTTCACCAACTTCGCATGCTCCAAAACTCTTGTAATTTCGCAGCTACATGTGGAATCACAGTCGCTACTCAGACACAGAGCTCTGGCCTTGGGTGTGGCTCAGGGACTCTATTGCGCCACCTACCGCGCTGTCTGTTGTGGTTGACACATACATGCACGAAAATGAACCAAATTTGGTAGGCATGTGTGTTCTATTAATCTGAACAACTTTTACATTGAGACTACATAGTGAATCTTAGACAAATTTGAGTTATGATTATCATTATGAATTTTGCACATCATGTATTTTGAAACACTTCTCCTAGACGGTTTATCGAAATCATGTAATATGGGCAGTAAAATGATCTGGAGGGGTCGCTCAAGAGAAATTGCGAACAGATTTTTGAATTTTCGAAGCATATTGAAATGGCAAAGATTTGAATTATGGCGACTTATTAAAGAAACAGGAAGTTGGTGTTATAGGCAGAAAACAGTGACTAATTTGGATGTAATTTGGCAGCTACATGTGGAATTGCTACTGCTACTCAGAGACAGAGATCTGGCCTAAGGTGTGGCTTCGGGACTCTATAGCGCCACCTAGCAGCATGTTATCTGTTGTGGTTGACACAAACATTCACGAAAATGAACCAAATTTGGTGGACTTGTGTGTTATTGCTACTACTAGTCAGAGACAGAGCTTTGGCCTAGGGTGTGGCTTAGAAACTCTATAGCGCCACCTAGCACATTGTCTGTTGTGGTTGACACATACATTGATGAAAATGAACCAAATTTGGTGTGCTTGTGTGTTATTGCTATCGCTAGTCAGAGACAGAGCTCTGGCCTAAAGTGTGGCTTCAGGACTCTATAGCGCCACCTAGCAGCATGTTATCTGTTGTGGTTGACACAAACATTCACGAAAATGAACCAAATTTGGTGGACTTGTGTGTTATTGCTATGGCTAGTCAGAGACAGAGCTTTGGCCTAGGGTGTGGCGTAGGGACTCTATAGCGCCACCTAGCGCATTGTCTGTTGTGGTTTACACATACATTCACGAAAAATGAACCAAATTTGGCGGGCTTGTGTGTTATTGCAATCGCAAGTCAGAGACAGAGCTCTGGCCTAGGGTGTGGCTTAAGGACTCTATAGCGCCACCTAGCGCATTGTCTGTTGTGGTTGACACATATATTCACGAAAATTAACCAAATTTGGCGGGATTGTGTGTTATTGCTATCGCAAGTCAGAGACAGAGCTCTGGCTTAGGGTGTGGCTTAAGGACTCTATAGCGCCACCTAGCGCATTGTCTGTTGTGGTTGACACATATATTCACGAAAATCAACCAAATTTGGCGGGATTGTGTGATATTGCTATCGCAAGTCAGAGACAGAGCTCTGGCCTAGGGTGTGGCTTAATGACTCTATAGCGCCACCTAGCGCATTGTCTGTTGTGGTTGACACATACATTCACGAAAATTAACCAAATTTAGTGGGCCTGTGTGTTGCTCATGCACATGCACACCAACCCACACATGTTGCTTTGTTAGATTCCGAAATGTCATGGGTCCGCACCGCAGGTGCTCGGGCCCGCCATCGCCGCTTGCGGCTATATTTATTATTCTTTTTTCCTCTTTGCCCGTGCGGCCTTTTTCACCAACTTCGCATGCTCCAAAACTCTTGTAATTTCGCAGCTACATGTGGAATCACAGTCGCTACTCAGACACAGAGCTCTGGCCTTGGGTGTGGCTCAGGGACTCTATAGCGCCACCTACCGCGCTGTCTGTTGTGGTTGACACATACATGCACGAAAATGAACCAAATTTGGTAGGCATGTGTGTTCTATTAATCTGAACAACTTTTACATTGAGACTACATAGTGAATCTTAGGCAGATTTGAGTTATGATTATCATTATGAATTTTGCACATCATGTATTTTGAAACACTTCTCCTAGACGGTTTATCGAAATCATGTCATATGGGCAGTAAAATGATCTGGAGGGGTTGCTCAAGACAAATTGCGAACAGATTTTTGAATTTTCGAAGCATATTGAAATGGCGAAGGTTTGAATTATGGCGACCTATTAAAGAAACAGGAAGTTGGTGTTATAGGCAGAAAACAGTGACTAATTTGGATGTAATTTGGCAGCTACATGTGGAATTGCTACTGCTACTCAGAGACAGAGATCTGGCCTAAGGTGTGGCTTCGGGACTCTATAGCGCCACCTAGCAGCATGTTATCTGTTGTGGTTGACACAAACATTCACGAAAATGAACCAAATTTGGTGGACTTGTGTGTTATTGCTACTACTAGTCAGAGACAGAGCTTTGGCCTAGGGTGTGGCTTAGGAACTCTATAGCGCCACCTAGCACATTGTCTGTTGTGGTTGACACATACATTGATGAAAATGAACCAAATTTGGTGTGCTTGTGTGTTATTGCTATCGCTAGTCAGAGACAGAGCTCTGGCCTAAGGTGTGGCTTCAGGACTCTATAGCGCCACCTAGCAGCATGTTATCTGTTTTGGTTGACACAAACATTCACGAAAATGAACCAAATTTGGTGGACTTGTGTGTTATTGCTATGGCTAGTCAGAGACAGAGCTTTGGCCTAGGGTGTGGCGTAGGGACTCTATAGCGCCACCTAGCGCATTGTCTGTTGTGGTTGACACATATATTCACGAAAATTAACCAAATTTGGCGGGATTGTGTGTTATTGCTATCGCAAGTCAGAGACAGAGCTCTGGCCTAGGGTGTGGCTTAACGACTCTATAGCGTCACCTAGCGCATTGTCTGTTGTGGTTGACACATACATTCACAAAAATTAACCAAATTTGGCGGTATTGTGTGTTATTGCTATCGCTAGTCAGACTCTATCGCCACCTAGCACATTGTCTATTGTGGTTGACACATACATTCATGAAAATTAACCAAATTTAGTGGGCCTGTGTGTTGCTCATGCACATGCACACCAACCCACACATGTTGCTTTGTTAGATTCCGAAATGTCACGGGTCTGCACCGCAGGTGCTCGGGCCCGCCATCGCCGCTTGCGGCTATATTTATTATTATTATTATCGTGGAATCCTCTTACGTCCATGTTTGGCCTTTTTTCATCAACTTGGCATGCTCTAAAACTCTTGAAATTTGGCAGATATATGTGGAATTGGTAACGCTACTCAAAGACAGAGCTCTGGCCACGGGTGTGGCTCAGGGACTCTAAAGCGCCACCCAGCGCGGTTTCTGTTGTGTTTGACACATACATGCACAAAAATGAACCAAATTTGGTGGGCATATGTGTTGTATTAATCTGAACAACTTGTACATTGAAACTACACAGTGAATCTGAGAAGAATTTGAGTTATGATTATGATTATGATTTTTGCACATCATGTATTTTGAAACACTTTTCCTAGACGGTTTATCGAAATCATGTCATTTCAGCAGTAAAATGATCTTGAGGGGTTGCCCGAGAGGAATTGCGAACAGATTTTTAAATTTTCGAAGCATATTGAAATGGCGAAGGTTTGAATTATGGCGTCTTATTCAAGAAACAGGAAGTTGGTGTCATAGGCAGAAAAAAGGTTATAATTTGGATGCAATTTGGCAGCTACATGTGGAATTGCTACCTCTAGTCAGAGAAAGAGCTCTGGCCTAAGGTGTGGCTTCGGGACTCTATAGCGCCACCTAGCAGCGCGTTGTCTATTGTGGTTGACACAAACATTCACGAAAATGAAACAAATTTGGTGGGATTGTGTGTTATTGCTATCTGTAGTCAGAGACAGAGCTCTGGCCTAGGGTGTGGCTTAGGGACTCTACAGCGCCACCTAGTGCGTTGTCTGTTGTGGTTGACTTATACCAGTGGTTCTCAACCTTTTTTGGACAAACGCCCCTTAACGTCTTGATGATCCTCTTAATGCCCCCCCCCCCCCCCCCCAACAAAAAGAAAATCACTAAATATTACAGGCAAGAAAGTGTCGCTGATACCAGAGTTTTGGTTAAAAAAATAAATAAATAATGAAACAGAAGTTTCTTATGAGTAATGACACCTATGTTGTAGAAAAGGAATTAAGTAGGCTAACTATCAAATTATCAAATTATGATCATCCTTATCACAATTATTGTTCATATGCACATCAGTGGACTGCTTTAGCCTACTAATGTAAAATATAATTACAAGTTTCATTGCTTTTGCATGGTTGCATAATGATTGCATGGAAAAATACTTCTCAAAACAACAGCAATTATATGGGTGCCATTGTTTTTGGATGTTTACCTCATGCAAGAATCATACACTGGTAGGCAAATGAAAAAAAATGACATGTTTTTTTAATAACCTTATTTTTTGAATGTAAGGATTCAGGAAACACAACAGCAACTTTGTGTATGGTAAATGACCGAGCAGATAGGCATAAATGGCAAAACAGTACTCAATACTCGACTGTATTATAGTCTCTGCTATGTTTTTATGGACGTTGGAAGAATCCATGTCGTTTTATTAAATGTTGTTACATAATTAAATAGCCTTCCAACCGGTTGCAGCGGAGCTTTGCTCCCAACGTTCTTATCGAGTAGTTTCAGTTTCTCTCGTGTAAACGCGCACATGCATGCATTGAATGCACGCTCACACTACTTAATTGCATGCCTGTATGTTTGAAGACGTCAAACTAGCGAGTATTTCCTGATAGCAGAGAGGTTTGTTTTCTTTTTCTGTCGGTCCGCGATTGCTTTGAGTTGCCAATCAGACGAAGCGCCGGGAATAATTCCACTATGTAGCTCCATTGGCCTGCAGTGTTCACGTCGCGGACCGGTGCCGGTCTGCGGCCTATATAGTTTGAGAACTAGCATTGACATCAATTCAATCATTTGCACAAAGACATCTTTTAATCAAAATTCAAATGTACACTGTATGTGTAGTCACTGTCAGAGGCTTAAAATTTGAGATGAATAACAGAGATTCACGCCCCCCATTTGTGCCCGAGCGCCCCCCTCTATGCTGCCTCGTCCACACCGCCCCCCAACAATGTCCGAACGCCCCCTGGGGGGCGCTACCGCCCCCGTTGAGAAACCCTAACTTATACATTATTGAAAACTAGAAATGCAATTCCAAGGAATTACCAGTGCATGAAAATGCAAAAAATAGATAGATAATGTAGATATGGTTACTAAGGTGTAGCTAGGGTAAACATGGTGGTTGCATAGTTTACAGAGAGTTGATAGTGTGAAGGAAGACAGTTTAAAGATGAAACATTCCAGTTCTAACTTAACTAATGATTTCTATTCATGTTAAAATGTTGATTAGCTAACTTAGCTAATGATTTCTAGCAGTTACGCTAAAAATGCTAATTATGCTAGCAATGCTAACTTTACTAACAATGCTAACCAGGTTGATTAGCTAACTTAACCGATGATTTCTAGCAGTAATGCTAAAAATGCTAACTATGCTAACAATGCTAAATTTGCTAACAATGCTAACCAGGTTGATTAGCTAACTTAGTTGATGATTTTTTGCAGTTATGCTAAAAATGCTAACTATGCTAACAATGCTAACCATGCTAACTAGCTAACTTGCTAGTGAGGACTTTTATTTTGAAACATTTGTTGCTAGGGTATCCATGGTGGCCACTATCAGGAAACAAGAAGTTACTGTAGTATAATCATGTTGGTTGCTATGGAAACTGTCAAAAACGCTTAGTTTTAATGGTTGCTATGTAGGTTGCTAGGTACATGGAGGTTTCATGTAGTTGACTGGAGGCATAGTGGATGATAACTGACAGTTGGAATGGTTGAACAGTTCAATAGTTGAGTAGTTTCAATGATTTAATAGTGTATTATTGCAGTGAGGACTTTTATTTTGAAACAGTTGTGGACAGAGGAAACAGTTTAACAGGATATGTGTAGTCTTCAGAGAGATTGTATGCTTAAAGCCTGAGAGAGAGAGGGCTGCTGCAGGTGGGGCTGGCCACCTGGCATAAGATTCTAATTGCTCAACGACCCGATTGTGATGTCATAGAGGCCAATGTTAAGTCTATGGGGAAATTTTGAATAGTTTTTATTTAATAGTTCAAAAAGTATAAAAGTTACAAAGTTGAAAAGTCATAGCAACCCGATCCATTAGAATACCTACGTTACAAAGTTTGAATGAAGTTTCTAAGTTAAACGGTTGAAGAGAAATTGCGGTCAGAAAAAGTGGTAAGCGGAATAATAATAAATATAACTAGAAAAGCATTTCCTGAAGGAAATACCAGTGCATGGAAAGTTATTGCTAGGATTATGCTAGGGTGCTTAAAGTGATTACTAAGATGTTGCTAGGCTAAATAAAGTGGTTACTGTTCTATAAAAAGTGGTTACTAGGTTGGTTGCTAAGGAAATCAAGTTGGTTGCTAGGGAAATCACGTGGGTTGCTATGGTGGTTGCCAGGGTGTCATTATGGAAGTAGTTGCTAGGTTGTTACTAAGTAATTGTAGTGGTAGCTTTGCTATAAAAAGTGTTATTTTAAATATAGTTTGAAAAAGTTATTGAAATTGGGAGAAATAGAGAGAGTGACAGAGAAAGTGAGAGGAAGTGAAGAAAAAGAAGTGAAAGAAAGTGGGGATGACAAGTGAGCTATCCAGCTCAATGGAGAGACACAGAGAAGAAGTTCCATTGAAGTTGCTGAAGTCAGTGAGAGAACACCGGCAAAGTAGATTCCATTCTAATTCTTTAAAAGCTAATTATGATGTCACAAAGCCATGTTAAGTCTATGGCAAAATTAAGTTTAGTTTTTATCTAATATCTCAAAAAGTAAAAGTTGTAGAAATATGAAAAGTAATAGGCCAAAACTTTGATGCAAGAGCTACGTGACAAAGTTTGAACCAAGTTCCTACGATAAGTGGTTCAAGTCAAATTAGGGCCTGGAAGAATAATAATAACTAGAAAAGCATTTCCTGAAGGAAATACCAGTGCATGGAAAGTCATTGCTAGGATTATGCTAGGTAATTAAAGTGATTACTGTAGTGTTGCTAGGCTAAATAAAGTGGTTACTATTCTATAAAAAGTGGTTTCAAAGTTGGTTGCTAGGGAAATCACATTGGTTGCTAGGGAAATCAAGTGGGTTGCTAAGGCGGTTGCCAGGGTGTAATTATGGAAGTGGTTGCTAGGTTGTTACTAAGTAATTATAATGGTTGCTTTGCTATAAAAAGTGTTATTTTAAATATAGTTTTAAAAAGTTATTGAAATTGGGAGAAATAGAGGGAGTGATAGAGAAAGTGAGAGGAAGTGAAGAAAAAGAAGTGAAAGAAAGTGGGGATGACAAGTGAGCTATCAAGTTCAATGGAGAGACACACAGAGAAGAAGTTCCATTGAAGTTGCTACAGTCAGTGATAGAACACAGGCATAGTTGATTCCATTCTATTGATTCCATTCTATTTCTTTAAAAGCCAATTATGATGTCACAAAGCCAATGTGAAAAAAAGTTTAGTTTTTATCTAATATCTCCAAAAGTAAAAGTCATAGAAATATGAAAAATAATAGAATGAAAATTTGATGCAAGAGCTACGTATCAAAGCTTGAACCAAGTTCCTACGATAAGCGGTTCAAGTCAAATTAGGGCCTGGAAGAATAATAATAATAATAATAAAAAGAAAAAACTTTGGAATAACAATACAGTGCATTTCCATGCACTGTAATAACTAGAAATGCAATTCCAAGGAATTACCAGTGCATGAAAATGCAAAAAAATGTAGATATGGCTACTAAGGTGTAGCTAGGGTAAACATGGTGGTTGCATAGTTTAAAGAGAGTTGATGGTGTTAAGGTAGACATTTTAAAGCTTAAACATTCCTGTTCTAACTTAACTAATGATTTCTAACAGGTATTCTAAAATATTGACTATGCTAACAATGCTAACCAGGTTGATAAGTTAACTTAGCTGATGATTTCTAACAGTAATGTTAAAAATGCTAACTATGCTAACATTGCTAACTATGTTAACAATGCTAACCATGTTGATTAGCTAACTTAGCTAATCATTTTAGCAGTTGTGCTAAAAATGCTAACTATGCTAATAATGCTAACAATGCTAACTATGCTAACAATGCTAACCAGGTTGATTAGCTAACTTAGCTAATCATTTTTAGCAGTTATGCTAAAAATGCTAACTATGCTAACAATGCTAACCATGCTAACAATGCTAACAATGCTAACTTGCTAGTGAGGACTTTTATTTTGAAACAGTAGTTGCTAGGGTATCCATGGTGCCCACTATCAGAAATAAAGAAGTTACTGTAGTATAATCATGTTGGTTGCTATGGAAACTGTCAAAAACGCTTAGTTTTAATGGTTGCTATGTTGGTTGCTAGGTACATGGAGGGTACATGGAGGTTTCATTTAGTTGACTGGAGGCATAGTTGATGATAACTGACAGTTGGAATGGTTGAACAGTTAAATAGTTGAGTAGTTTCAGTGGTTAAATGATTTAATAGTGTATTATTGCAGTGAGGACTTTTATTTTGAAACAGTTGTGGACAGAGGAAACAGTTAACAGGATATGTGGTCTTCACAGAGAGATTGTATGCTTAAAGCCTGAGAGAGAGAGGGCTGCTGCAGGTGGGGCTGGCCACCTGGCATAAGATTCTAATTGCTCAACGACCCGATTGTGATGTCATAGAGGCCAATGTTAAGTCTATGGGGAAATTTTGAATAGTTTTTATTTAATAGTTCAAAAAGTATAAAAGTTACAAAGTTGAAAAGTCATAGCAACCCGATCCATTAGAATACCTACTTTACAAAGTTTGAATGAAGTTTCTAAGTTAAACGGTTGAAGAGAAATTGCGGTCAGAAAAAGTGGTAAGCGGAATAATAATAAATATAACTAGAAATGCAATTCCAAGGAATTACCAGTGCATGAAAATGCAAAAATAGATAGATAATGTACATATGGTTACTAAGGTGTAGCTAGGGTAAACATGGTGGTTGCATAGTTTACAGAGAGTTGATAGTGTGAAGGTAGACGTTTTAAAGATGAAACGTTCCAGTTCTAACTTAACTAATGATTTCTATTCATGTTAAAATGTTGATTAGCTAACTTAGCTAAGGATTTCTAGCAGTTACGCTAAAAATGCTTATTATGCTAGCAATGCTAACTTTACTAACAATGCTAACCAGGTTGATTAGCTAACTTAACCGATGATTTCTAGCAGTAATGCTAAAAATGCTAACTATGCTAACAATGCTAAATTTGCTAACAATGCTAACCAGGTTGATTAGCTAACTTAGTTGATGATTTTTTGCAGTTATACCAAAAATGCTAACTATGCTAACAATGGTAACTATGCTAACCATGCTAACTAGCTAACTTGCTAGTGAGGACTTTTATTTTGAAACATTTTTTTGCTAGGGTATCCATGGTGGCCACTATCAGGAAACAAGAAGTTACTGCAGTATAATCATGTTGGTTGCTATGGAAACGGTCACAAACACTTAATTTTAATGGTTGCTATGTTGGTTGCTAGGTACATGGAGGTTTCATGTAGTTGACTGGAGGCATAGTGGATGATAACTGACAGTTGGAATGGTTGAACAGTTCAATAGTTGAGTAGTTTCAATGATTTAATAGTGTATTATTGCAGTGAGGACTTTTATTTTGAAACAGTTGTGGACAGAGGAAACAGTTTAACAGGATATGTGTAGTCTTCAGAGAGATTGTATGCTTAAAGCCTGAGAGAGAGAGGGCTGCTGCAGGTGGGGCTGGCCACCTGGCATAAGATTCTAATTGCTCAACGACCCGATTGTGATGTCATAGAGGCCAATGTTAAGTCTATGGGGAAATTTTGAATAGTTTTTATTTAATAGTTCAAAAAGTATAAAAGTTACAAAGTTGAAAAGTCATAGCAACCCGATCCATTAGAATACCTACGTTACAAAGTTTGAATGAAGTTTCTAAGTTAAACGGTTGAAGAGAAATTGCGGTCAGAAAAAGTGGTAAGCGGAATAATAATAAATATAACTAGAAAAGCATTTCCTGAAGGAAATACCAGTGCATGGAAAGTTATTGCTAGGATTATGCTAGGGTGCTTAAAGTGATTACTAAGATGTTGCTAGGCTAAATAAAGTGGTTACTGTTCTATAAAAAGTGGTTACTAGGTTGGTTGCTAAGGAAATCAAGTTGGTTGCTAGGGAAATCACGTGGGTTGCTATGGTGGTTGCCAGGGTGTCATTATGGAAGTAGTTGCTAGGTTGTTACTAAGTAATTGTAGTGGTAGCTTTGCTATAAAAAGTGTTATTTTAAATATAGTTTGAAAAAGTTATTGAAATTGGGAGAAATAGAGAGAGTGACAGAGAAAGTGAGAGGAAGTGAAGAAAAAGAAGTGAAAGAAAGTGGGGATGACAAGTGAGCTATCCAGCTCAATGGAGAGACACAGAGAAGAAGTTCCATTGAAGTTGCTGAAGTCAGTGAGAGAACACCGGCAAAGTAGATTCCATTCTAATTCTTTAAAAGCTAATTATGATGTCACAAAGCCATGTTAAGTCTATGGCAAAATTAAGTTTAGTTTTTATCTAATATCTCAAAAAGTAAAAGTTGTAGAAATATGAAAAGTAATAGGCCAAAACTTTGATGCAAGAGCTACGTGACAAAGTTTGAACCAAGTTCCTACGATAAGTGGTTCAAGTCAAATTAGGGCCTGGAAGAATAATAATAACTAGAAAAGCATTTCCTGAAGGAAATACCAGTGCATGGAAAGTCATTGCTAGGATTATGCTAGGTAATTAAAGTGATTACTGTAGTGTTGCTAGGCTAAATAAAGTGGTTACTATTCTATAAAAAGTGGTTTCAAAGTTGGTTGCTAGGGAAATCACATTGGTTGCTAGGGAAATCAAGTGGGTTGCTAAGGCGGTTGCCAGGGTGTAATTATGGAAGTGGTTGCTAGGTTGTTACTAAGTAATTATAATGGTTGCTTTGCTATAAAAAGTGTTATTTTAAATATAGTTTTAAAAAGTTATTGAAATTGGGAGAAATAGAGGGAGTGATAGAGAAAGTGAGAGGAAGTGAAGAAAAAGAAGTGAAAGAAAGTGGGGATGACAAGTGAGCTATCAAGTTCAATGGAGAGACACACAGAGAAGAAGTTCCATTGAAGTTGCTACAGTCAGTGATAGAACACAGGCATAGTTGATTCCATTCTATTGATTCCATTCTATTTCTTTAAAAGCCAATTATGATGTCACAAAGCCAATGTGAAAAAAAGTTTAGTTTTTATCTAATATCTCCAAAAGTAAAAGTCATAGAAATATGAAAAATAATAGAATGAAAATTTGATGCAAGAGCTACGTATCAAAGCTTGAACCAAGTTCCTACGATAAGCGGTTCAAGTCAAATTAGGGCCTGGAAGAATAATAATAATAATAATAAAAAGAAAAAACTTTGGAATAACAATACAGTGCATTTCCATGCACTGTAATAACTAGAAATGCAATTCCAAGGAATTACCAGTGCATGAAAATGCAAAAAAATGTAGATATGGCTACTAAGGTGTAGCTAGGGTAAACATGGTGGTTGCATAGTTTAAAGAGAGTTGATGGTGTTAAGGTAGACATTTTAAAGCTTAAACATTCCTGTTCTAACTTAACTAATGATTTCTAACAGGTATTCTAAAATATTGACTATGCTAACAATGCTAACCAGGTTGATAAGTTAACTTAGCTGATGATTTCTAACAGTAATGTTAAAAATGCTAACTATGCTAACATTGCTAACTATGTTAACAATGCTAACCATGTTGATTAGCTAACTTAGCTAATCATTTTAGCAGTTGTGCTAAAAATGCTAACTATGCTAATAATGCTAACAATGCTAACTATGCTAACAATGCTAACCAGGTTGATTAGCTAACTTAGCTAATCATTTTTAGCAGTTATGCTAAAAATGCTAACTATGCTAACAATGCTAACCATGCTAACAATGCTAACAATGCTAACTTGCTAGTGAGGACTTTTATTTTGAAACAGTAGTTGCTAGGGTATCCATGGTGCCCACTATCAGAAATAAAGAAGTTACTGTAGTATAATCATGTTGGTTGCTATGGAAACTGTCAAAAACGCTTAGTTTTAATGGTTGCTATGTTGGTTGCTAGGTACATGGAGGGTACATGGAGGTTTCATTTAGTTGACTGGAGGCATAGTTGATGATAACTGACAGTTGGAATGGTTGAACAGTTAAATAGTTGAGTAGTTTCAGTGGTTAAATGATTTAATAGTGTATTATTGCAGTGAGGACTTTTATTTTGAAACAGTTGTGGACAGAGGAAACAGTTAACAGGATATGTGGTCTTCACAGAGAGATTGTATGCTTAAAGCCTGAGAGAGAGAGGGCTGCTGCAGGTGGGGCTGGCCACCTGGCATAAGATTCTAATTGCTCAACGACCCGATTGTGATGTCATAGAGGCCAATGTTAAGTCTATGGGGAAATTTTGAATAGTTTTTATTTAATAGTTCAAAAAGTATAAAAGTTACAAAGTTGAAAAGTCATAGCAACCCGATCCATTAGAATACCTACTTTACAAAGTTTGAATGAAGTTTCTAAGTTAAACGGTTGAAGAGAAATTGCGGTCAGAAAAAGTGGTAAGCGGAATAATAATAAATATAACTAGAAATGCAATTCCAAGGAATTACCAGTGCATGAAAATGCAAAAATAGATAGATAATGTACATATGGTTACTAAGGTGTAGCTAGGGTAAACATGGTGGTTGCATAGTTTACAGAGAGTTGATAGTGTGAAGGTAGACGTTTTAAAGATGAAACGTTCCAGTTCTAACTTAACTAATGATTTCTATTCATGTTAAAATGTTGATTAGCTAACTTAGCTAAGGATTTCTAGCAGTTACGCTAAAAATGCTTATTATGCTAGCAATGCTAACTTTACTAACAATGCTAACCAGGTTGATTAGCTAACTTAACCGATGATTTCTAGCAGTAATGCTAAAAATGCTAACTATGCTAACAATGCTAAATTTGCTAACAATGCTAACCAGGTTGATTAGCTAACTTAGTTGATGATTTTTTGCAGTTATACCAAAAATGCTAACTATGCTAACAATGGTAACTATGCTAACCATGCTAACTAGCTAACTTGCTAGTGAGGACTTTTATTTTGAAACATTTTTTTGCTAGGGTATCCATGGTGGCCACTATCAGGAAACAAGAAGTTACTGCAGTATAATCATGTTGGTTGCTATGGAAACGGTCACAAACACTTAATTTTAATGGTTGCTATGTTGGTTGCTAGGTACATGGAGGTTTCATGTAGTTGACTGGAGGCATAGTGGATGATAACTGACAGTTGGAATGGTTGAACAGTTCAATAGTTGAGTAGTTTCAATGGTTAAATGATTTAATAGTGTATTATTGCAGTGAGGACCTTTATTTTGAAACAGTTGTGGACAGAGGACGTAGTGAAACAGGATCTGTAGTCTTAATGAGATTGTATGCTTAAAGCCTGAGACAGAAGGTGCCTCTCATATAGCGTTTACGCGTCCTCTCTCGCTCCTCACTGATCTACATAAAGAATGATGGAGCGGCAACAATGGGATAGTCTAGCCCTTCTTCTATCTTTCTTTATGTAGATCATTGAGGATCGAGGAGCGAGGGAGGACATATAAACGCTGCTTGAGAGGGACCCACAGTAAATACTTTAAAAGTTGTATGTAGATAGTCTAATTAATGTTGATAGACAGAATGTTTAATGGATGTTGATAGGCAGATTGTTTAATAGATATTGATTGACAGTTTAATGGGTGGATGAGTGAATGGTCTGAAGAAGATGAATGGATAGAAGGTTGGATGGAATGTGCCTTATATTCTTGTTAAGAGAGACACTGATACAGCTCTCTGAGAGTAGTTGACACAGGTGTAATCAATTTAACTGGCTAGTCTTAAGAGAGCCAGAGTACTCTTAAAGCCTGAGACAGAGTAAATAATTTAAAAGTTGAATGTAGATAGTCTAATTAATGTTGATAGACAGAGTTTAATGGATGTTGATAGACAGATTGTTTAATAGATGTTGATAGACAGTTTAATGGGTGGATGAGTGAATGGTCTGAAGAAGATGAATGGATAGAATGTTGGATGGAATGTGCCTTATATTCTTGTAGAATGGAGAGACAGCTCTCTACTGAGAGTAGTGGATACAGATACAGGTGTAATCAATTTAACTGGCTAGTCTTAAGAGAGCCAGCCTGAGACAGAGTAGATTGTTTAAAAGTTGAATGTAGAGCGTCTGAGTAGATTGTTTAAAAGTTGAATGTAGAGCGTCTAATTGATGTTGATAGGCAGACTGTTTAGAATGGGTGGATGAGTGAATGGTTTGAAGAAGATGAATGGATATAAAGTTGAATGGAATTAGGAGGACTTATTTTGATACTGTTGTGCGCAGAGGATACAGGGGAACAGAATATGTAGTCTTCAGAGAGATTGTAAAGCCTGAGAGAAACTGACAGTTGGTGCCCAGGTGGCTGACCAGCTGGGGTAACATTCTAATTGCTGCCGTGATGTCATAATGAGCCATGTTAAGTCTATGGGGGAAATTGTAATAGTTTTTAACTAATAGTTTAAAAAGTATAAAAGTTACAAAGTTGAAAAATACAAAGCCCACATCGCGTAAGTAAGACCTACGCGTCAAAATTTGAATGGAGTTTCTACGTTAAGCGGTTGAAGCTGAATTGCGTGCGTTAGAAGAAGAACTAGAAATGCAATTCCAAGGAATTACCAGTGCATGAAAATGCAAAAATAGATAGATAATGTAGATATGGTTACTAAGGTGTAGCTAGGGTAAACATGGTGGTTGCATAGTTTACAGAGAGTTGATAGTGTGAAGGTAGACAGTTTAAAGATGAAACGTTCCAGTTCTAACTTAACTAATGATTTCTATTCATGTTAAAATGTTGATTAGCTAACTTAGCTAATGATTTCTAGCAGTTACGCTAAAAATGCTTACTATGCTAGCAATGCTAACAATGCTAACCAGGTTGATTAGCTAACTTAACCGATGATTTCTAGCAGTAATGTTAAAAATGCTAACTATGTTAACAATGCTAAATTTGCTAACAATGCTAACCAGGTTGATTATCTAACTTAGTTGATGATTTTTTGCAGTTATGCTAAAAATGCTAACTATGCTAACAATGCTAACTATGCTAACCATGGTAACTAGCTAACTTGCTAGTGAGGACTTTTATTTTGAAACATTTGTTGCTAGGGTATCCATGGTGGCCACTATCAGGAAACAAGAAGTTACTGCAGTATAATCATGTTGGTTGCTATGGAAACGGTCATAAACACGTTTTAATGGTTGCTATGTTGGTTGCTAGGTACATGGAGGTTTCATGTAGTTGACTGGAGGCATAGTGGATGATAACTGACAGTTGGAATGGTTGAACAGTTCAATAGTTGAGTAGTTTCAATGGTTAAATGATTTAATAGTGTATTATTGCAGTGAGGACCTTTATTTTGAAACAGTTGTGGACAGAGGAAGTAGTGAAACAGGATCTGTAGTCTTAATGAGATTGTATGCTTAAAGCCTGAGACAGAAGGTGCTTCTCATAGCGTTTACGCGTCCTCTCTCGCTCCTCACTGATCTACATAAAGAATGATGGAGCGGCAACAATGGGATAGTCTAGCCCTTCTTCTATCTTTCTTTATGTAGATCATTGAGGAGCGAGGAGCGAGGGAGGACATATAAACGCTGCTTGAGAGGGACCCACAGTAAATACTTTAAAAGTTGTATGTAGATAGTCTAATTAATGTTGATAGATAGAATGTTTAATGGATGTTGATAGGCAGATTGTTTAATAGATATTGATTGACAGTTTAATGGGTGGATGAGTGAATGGTCTGAAGAAGATGAATGGATAGAAGGTTGGATGGAATGTGCCTTATATTCTTGTTAAGAGAGACTGATACAGCTCTCTGAGAGTAGTTGACACAGGTGTAATCAATTTAACTGGCTAGTCTTAAGAGAGCCAGAGTATCTTAAAGCCTGAGACAGAGTAAATAATTTAAAAGTTGAATGTAGATAGTCTAATTAATGTTGATAGACAGAGACTTTAATGGATGTTGATAGACAGATTGTTTAATAGATGTTGATAGACAGTTTAATGGGTGGATGAGTGAATGGTCTGAAGAAGATGAATGGAATGTTGGATGGAATGTGCCTTATATTCTTGTAGAATGGAGAGACACAGCTCTCTACTGAGAGTAGTGGATACAGATACAGGTGTAATCAATTTAACTGGCTAGTCTTAAGAGAGCCAGCCTGAGACAGAGTAGATTGTTTAAAAGTTCAATGTAGAGCGTCTAATTGATGTTGTTGATAGGCAGACTGTTTAGAATGGGTGGATGAGTGAATGGTTTGAAGAAGATGAATGGATATAAAGTTGGATGGAATTAGGAGGACTTATTTTGATACTGTTGTGCGCAGAGGATACAGGGGAACAGAATATGTAGTCTTCAGAGAGGAGCCTGAGAGAAACTGACAGTTGGTGCCCAGGTGGCTGACCAGCTGGGGTAACATTCTAATTGCTGCCGTGATGTCATAATGAGCAATGTTAAGTCTATGGGGGAAATGGTGATAGTTTTTAACTAATAGTTTAAAAAGTATAAAAGTTACAAAGTTGAAAAATACAAAGCACATATGGCATAAGCAAGACCTACGCAACAAAGTTTGAATGAAGTTTCTACGTTAAACGGTTGAAGCTGAATTGCGAGCGTTAGAAGAAGAAGAAGAATAAGAAGCCTAGGAAGAACAGTACAGTGCATTTTCATGCACTGTAATAAGAAACCTAGGAAGAACAATATAGTGCATTTTCATGCACTATAATAATAAGAAGTCTAGGAAGAACAGTACAGTGCATTTGCATGCACTGTAATAATAAGAAGTCTAGGAAGAACAGTACAGTGCATTTTCATGCACTGTAATTAACCAAATTTTGGTGGGCATGTATATTATTGCTACCACTAGTCAGGGAAAGAGCTCTAGCCTCGGGTGTGGCTTAGGGACTCTATAGCCCCACCTAGCACATTGTCTGTTGTGGTTGACACATACATTCATGAAAATGGACCAAATTTGGTGGGCTTCTGTGTTATCGCTACCGCAGGTCAGAGACAGAGCTCTGGCCTAGGGTGTGGCTTAGGGACTCTGTAGCGCCACCTAGGGCATTTTCTGTTGTGCTTGACACACACATTAATGGAAATTAACAAAATTTGGTGGCTCGTGTGTTGTTGCTTTCGCTAATCAGAGGCAGAGCTTAGGGACTCTATAGCGCCACATAGGGCATTGTCTGTTGTTGTTGACATAGCCATTCACAAAAATGAACCAAATTTGGTGGGCTTGTGTGTTATTGCTGAGACCGAGCTCTGGCCTAGGGTGTGGCTTAGGGACTCCATAGCGCCATATAGCGTGTTGTCTGTTGTGGCTCACACATACTTTCACAAAAATTAACCTAATTTGGTGGGCATGTGTGTTATTGCTACTGCTAGTCAGGGACAGAGCTCTGGCCTAGGGTGTGGCTTAGTTAGATTACGGAATGTCACGGGTCCGGACCGCAGGTGCTCGGGCCCGCATCGCCGCTTGCGGCTATATTTTTAAATTGGGACTGGGAATTGTAGGATAGGCTGAGTGAACAACACAGTAAACATAGGCTATAACTTGGACTACGTGTTAATATAAAACAATTCTCCCCCGGGAACATTGTGCTGTTTAAGATGCAGTCTCAACGTTTGAGAAAGAATTCGTTGGAGTCCTCATCATCATATTTTCATAACAAATAAAGCTTTAAAAACATGAATGCATTTCAGGTGCCACTCTAATCGATAATGGATTCGTCAGATTTGCAGTTAGCATGAAATCGTTGTGTGCCTGCTGGGACTATGGCTAGCTAGCTCTTCCACCCGGTTTACCCATGGGTTTACCCTATACAGTAAAAGCCTGTTGGACTTAATGGAACAAGTGCATGGAGAGTAATGTGAAGAATGTGATCGATACCATACAGCCAGTAGTAACTTCATCTCTGTGTTATCCAAATGTCTTAAAGTTAGCGAGGTTGAGTCTGCTAACACACCAACACACCAGAGGCTGTTTTTTTCACGGACCCGAGATGATGGAAGTATGCTAGCTTTTCTGAACCTCTTCTCGCGCTGGCCCCTTCGCTAGACGGGCTGGCTCTGGTCGACCTAATATCAATCCAACAGAGGGGGGAAGAATAGAATAGACCTATATGTCGATTTTGCAACAAATTATTCCGACTAAGTTGCAGTGTGGCTGCTGGCCGTGTTCAATTGGAAACTCATAGAAACTCTGGGGCGATTTTCATCAACAATAATCAACCCCACGCACATAACCAGAAAATACCGATATGGTTATACAAATAAGATACCAAAAAACAACTAAGTAGCAACGTTGTGTGAAAAGAGAAATGCAACCAGAATATAACGTTTCTTTTTTTAGTTGTAATAACGTTCGGGGAACTTTGAAGTTTGATAACCTGGAGCTAACGTTCTCTCCAGGGTATTAGAAGGTTACTGATAAACTAACCACAGGAGAACCAACGGCTAACGTTATTTGCTTGCTGGGATTCAACCAAAATATAACGTTTCTTTTTTTAGTTGTAAAAACGTTAGGGGAACGTTATTTGTTTTGACAACCTGGAGATAACGTTCTCTAAACGTTATTAGTAGGTTGCTGAAAAACGAACCATAGGGGAACCAAAAGCTAACGTTACTTAAAGTTAGCAGAACGTTATTTGCTTGCTGGGTAAGTATTCCGCCATATGTATGAAAACAGCGCACGTCTATTTTGCGTTGAAAAACTTCCGCCTTCTGAAAGCAGGTGTAATCCAAAATGCGGTTAAATGCGTCTATTACAAAAACGTTTAGAGACAGCTCAATCAATATTCAGAGCATCAGTTTTCTTCATTGTGCTATGTCAAAAACAACCTTAACTTTTGTTTGCCTCTCTAAACTCGTATTTTCTCTTTCACGACATAGCCTACACTAACCTACTTCCCAATCTGTTAGACTAGGCATTAAGTCATATCCCCATAGGCTATGTGCAGTAGCCTAAATAGTTCAAGTATTTTTTTAAGTGGAAAAGTAGAACTACTAGGTCTACTCTGTCTGTCGCTGCTCGTTGACATCTCTTTGTATCATACTAAGTATGTATGATTGCTAAACTTTGATTATTTTTAATGTTGCAATATTCAACTGCGCTTATGGTTCAGCTCTGCCTCTGCACGCGCAATTGCGTTGTAGAGGGGGCGCCGGGGCGGCAGTTAACGTAATGAAGTGAAAGCTTAGTAAATGCCACGCAATATAGCAAAGCACAGCGTTCGCATTCTGCGCATACAAAAACTCGCTATTAGCGCTGTCTTAGTGCATCTGGCCCTCAGTAGCCTACTAGCGCTTTATCCTAGCCTGGCACGCCCTCCCAGTGACGCAACGCCTTCAGGCTTTTGCTGCTGGTCTGGTCAACTGCTCATTGAGAAGGATTTCTGAGTTCCCGAAATCTGCGGAACTGCCCCCTTTGGTCGAGAACCAATCAACTTTGAGCAGCTCCAACGGCTCTGGGTAGAGGCGTGTTCAAGGCAGAGGAAAGAGTGTTGTTATTGGTTTAAACTCGGCAAACCGCTTTCTGACATCTACCAGTAGCAAATCGAGGCACTGAAAGGAGGCGGGTCAACCAGCGCTTGCAAGAAACCGTTTTAGCACAGGCTGTTGGTCAGACTAAAGTCTCGCAGAGCCTTTGAAAGTCGATGGTAATCAGGCTAGCTTTATCCAGCCTGACTGTTGGCCTTTGCTAGCTTCATCAAACTTTGCAAACTCAGTATGATGTTGTTACAAATAGGCTACGTGCGAGTGCATTATGTATGGAAGCATATGTGTTTCAAAATTCAAATGAGAATGCATTCTGCAATATGCAATTCTAAAAGACATTCATTTTATGCAATTGCTAATTCATTATGCAATTTAATATTACAATTTGCAATACTTTCTTTCAAAATGTATTTTAATATGCAAAGTGATAATGCAATCATCAAATCAATTTGTTTTATTTTGGTTCAAAATTTGAATAAACATGGATTGAATTGCATTCCATTTTGCCATGGTACTTTAGTCTCAAAATTCAAATGGCAATTCATTTTGCATTTCAATTTTCAATATTCAGTTTCATAATTTAATTGTCAATTACTTTTGCAATTTAATGTTCAAAATTCAATGTAGAATTGAATAATTTTTTAATTTTTTAAAAAAAAATTCAAAAAAATTAAAAAATGTTTTTTTTTTAAATATTGAAAACATTTGTAATATTTTTTGGCAAAAAGTTTTGCCCGGTTTGCAGAAATAGCGCCCCCGTTATTGCATAGCACTTTGTCACGCTCTTTGTGTTTCAAAATTCAAAAAGCAATGGCAAACGCAATTCCAAAACACATTGCAATCTGTCAGTCTCCCATCACCCATGGCGGGAACTACGTCACGTCCGTGTTTATCTCGCATTGGTCAGTCTTCTCTTTAAGGCGGGTCTTGGGCAGGGTGGGTGACGGTCTCCAGATAGAGAAGATGAGAACGCAAAAGAGAAATTGGCGCTGACAGTAGCCTACTGTTGGAGGTGATGGACAAAAACAATCGCCCAGCTACTGAGGGAGGCAGGCGTGTGTGTGTGTGTGTATGTGTGTGTGTGTGTGTGTGTGTGTGTGTGTGTGTGTGTGTGTGTGTGTTTGTGTGCGCGTGCGGAAACCTTGATCCGACCGTGCCACGCCACCCCCTCCAGGAGCGTGTATCAGGGTGAAGCGTGAAAACCCTGCCCTGCCCAAGACCCGCCTAAAGAGAAAACTGACCAATGCGAGATAAACACGGACGTGACGTAGTTCCCGCCATGGGTGATGGGAGACTGACAGATTGCAATGTGTTTTGGAATCGCGTTTGTCATTGCCATTTGAATTTTGAGACACAAAGAGCGTGACAAAGTGCTATGCAATAACGGGGGCGCTATTTCTGCAAACCGGGCGAACATTTTTGCCAAAAAATATTCAAAATGTTAACAATATTTTTTTAAAAAACATTTTCAAAAAATAATTAAAACATTTAATTTTTTCTAAAATAATTCAATTCTACATTGAATTTTGAATATTAAATTGCAAAAGTAATTGACAATTAAATAATGAAACTGAATATTGAAAATTGAAATGCAAAATGAACTGCCATTTGAATTTTGAGACTAAAGTACCATGGCAAAATGGAGTGCAATTCAATCCATGTTTATTCAAATTTTGAACCAAAATAAATCAAATTGATTTGATGATTGCATTGTCACTTTGTATATTAAAATGCATTTTGAAAGAAAGTAATGCAAATTGTAATATTAAATTGCATAATGAATTAGCAATTGCATAATGTAATGTCTTTTAGAATTGCATATTGCAGAATACATTCTCATTTGAATTTTGGAACACATATGCTTCCATAGCTATGTGGTAACTGGCTTCCTATGTCAACTGGCTTCCTTGATGATGTTCCACGATTGATGACGTTTCTTCGACAGATGTGGCACCTTGATTTGTCAACTTTCTGATATAAACGGGAGACGAACGAATACAAATATGCATGACATCTTTAAATGTCAAAATTGGTTGTAGTAGGCTACGTGCACTGGATCATGAATATGCCATCGAAAAATTAATGCCTAAATAAAGTAATTATAACTCCACGTGGGATTCGAACCAGCAATAAACTAGGCTGTCAGATTGATAGTCTGTCACTTATCTGCTCACGCCACAAACTATCCGTAGGATTGTTCTGACATGTAGGCTACTTGACGTATACCATGTATATCATGATTGTAGCAAGTTAACACGGCTGATCATGTTATCTGGCTACCGAGTTATCTTGCTACCATTGCCCAAGCCATTTACCCTAGCCATTTATCCTTTTAAGTTAAGAAATGAAGTAGGCTATTGTAAAACATCTACAAAATTAGGGGTGCAACGGATCATCATTGATCCGTGATCCGTTCGGATCAGTATCTTCGGTTCGGCACACACATGATCCGCGGATTGATTTATAATAATTATTAATAATAATGTCCGTGTGTTCTTTTGAAGTAACGTGCGTGTCCACAAGGCATGCTTCTAGTCCCTCCCTGCTCTGCTCCCCTAGCCTGCCTGCGCGTCTTTTCTGCTCTCTCGCACGTTATTAGCGGTCATAACCAGCAATACATGGCTGCTAGTTTAAGTGCTGATGTGGCTGCATAGCAGCAACACAATAATAGCCTAATATCAAGTTTGTTTGTGCACACTTACATCTCAAGTTTTTGCGCACCTACCTATGCTATGATATTTAGGTAATTTAGCCTTAGCCTACTGTTGGGTTCAATGTCAGCAATAAGCTACGCAACATTGGCTAACTTGCACATCTGGAGATAGCTTGTGCTCACTAAAATCATAAAGGAGCATTGCAAGACACTCATCTCTTTTATGATCCCAGAAAAATTTTCTTCGACTTGTTAGTTTTATTAACATGTATTTTATCTAATGAAATATCCTTGTCATCATGCACTATATCCAACTTATTTTCTCAAGAATAAAACCATGAGACTGAAGCCTAATTACCCTCACGTATTTCTTAAAGCGACAGGGACTCAATTACACACACCTCCTATGCGCACTCCTCCACACCACATTAAAGATAGCTAAATCAGTAGGCCTACACAAATGACTAAACATTTGTAGCCACTAGTAATTATGCAGATTGTGTGTGGAGGGTCAAGCAGAATCTTGGATGGCCACTGGTGTGAATGATCACACAATATTCAATATAAGGTGATTAAACACCAAATCAACTAAAATTGTAAAAAAGCATCGAAAAAGTCATTCTTGACTTAGTATCGGTATCGAAACAATAATTTTGGTATCGTGACAACACTAGCCTACTTTAAACACATGCTGAAAGTGCTTGAGCCACGTTACAACGCCAAAGACAAAACTATGTTTATTTGTCTTGTCTTGTCTTTTTTTTTTTTTTGCTGATCCGAAAAATGATTCGATCCGTGACTCTTGATCCGAGGAACGATCCGAACCGTGACTTTTTCGATCCGTTGCACCCCTATACAAAATCCATGTTTACATGTCGGCAACATTATCGTTAATACCCTATAAGCCTACATGTTTACTGAGTTTTTACTATCCTTGTGCGTAAATTTTGCGTAAAATATGGAGACGTTAGACTTCTCCTGCCCATTGCATTTCAATGTCCTTGTTTCATGAACTGCATTCTTAAAAGGATAGTCTAGGCTGGACAAAAGGATACAAAATTAGACACAATTTTTATTCCGCCTATTTATTTGCTGGCGTTCATGTGTCTCTGCTACAGACAGGTAGAGGTGGCCATAGCCTAGAAGTTACTGAAACGTTTGTAAAACTTAACCATGATAACCAACTTAGAAGGCCTACGAAATGGCTTGGGCAAAGGTAGCAAAATAACTCGGTAGCCAGATAACATGATCAGCCGTGTTAACTTGCTACAATCATGATATACGTGGTATAAGTCAACTAGCCTACACGTCACAAAAATCTTACGGATAATTCGTGGCATGAACAGATAGACCGTGAGCCAGGGCCTCAAATTATGGAAACCGTTACCGAAAAGGTGGCAAAGGCTACCATACCTTTTCTGAAAGCCTGGAATCTCAGCTTTTCAATGATGTATGATGGCCATCTGACAAGAGTAGCTGTTTTGAGTTATGACACATAATGTAAACTAAGGTTAAAGAAATAATGTGTATAAATCAAGCAGAACACTGGAATATTTTATTTTGTTATGTTTGGTATCATTTTAAAGGGGAGACTCTGAGCTTTCATTTAAATCCTTTTGTGAACATTTTGGATAAGTACAGCCAACCCTGGAGCTCTTCAAACCTTTAATCACACACATTTCCCTACCATTTCCCTGCCATTTTTTGTCTTTTAATCCTGTGGCACCTGGGAGCATCAGAGAAACAAAATCCAAACACTGAAATACTGGCATGACCCTAAGGATTCAGGAAATGTATCATTTACCCATATTATCTGATTTGGAGGGGGTGATTTACAGTCTTGTATCAGAGATGGCGTTTTTTCAAAGACATAAACAGTAGTGCACTATTACCCTTAGGCTAATTTGTTGATATGTCGAGTTGAAAGTCTGAGGTAAATATATTTTAAATAATAATTATTGATACAGATAATTTTGAAAAAGTTGTTATTCAGCATTCTCAGCATTTTTAGATAGTTAAAAAGGTCCTTAATACATATCCACCACATATCATTTATATCAGGTCTCCACTTTCTTGGAATTTACATTAAAAAATGAATGCCTTGTTCTCCGGCAAGAAAATACACGTATACATTGGCTGCGATACTGTAAGTGCATTTGCAGGCCATGGTAAAGTGTCAGCCCTAAAACTTTTTCAGAAGAATGAAAACTTCTGTGAGACCTTTCAGAAGGTTGGGACAGACTGGGCAATGACACCTGAGTTGTATGCAGCCTTAAAGGAGTTCACATGTCAAATGTACAGCTCCAAGTCCAAAATCACCAACATTAATGAAATGAAGTATGCAGTATGCACTTTTTTGTGCAAAGAAAGGCATAGAATCCTGGCAGTTAACTCCATGCTCGGATTCTCTCAGGAAGCACGGCTAACTATCAAGGTGCTATCTGGATAGATGCCTCGAGAACAACCCTGAAGTTCCTTCCCCAGTTGAGCATGGGTGGTCTAGACTGGACCAAGATGGTGACTTGCAGCTCTCCATAGACTGGTTCAATGTCTCCATAGGTCCACAAGCAGTACTTGAGTTTCTGTCCTGCTCATGCAAGAGGGACTGTGTCACTCCTCATGTCAGTGTGTTGCACTGTATAACAACTTTTTCAAAATTATCTGTATCAGTAATTATTATTTCAAATATATTTACCGCAGACTTTCAACTCGACATATCAACAAATTAACCTTAAGGGTAATAGTACACTACTGTTTATGTCTTTGAAAAAACTCCATGTCTGATATAAGACGGAAAATCATCCCCTCCAAATCAGATAATATGGGTAAGTGATACATTTTCTGAATCCTTAGGGTCATGCCAGTATTTCAGTGTTTGGATTTTGTTTCTCTGATGCTCCCAGGTGCCACAGGATTAAAAGACAAAAGATGGCCGGGAAATGGCAGGAAAATGTGTGTGATTAAAGGTTTAAAGAGCTCCAGGGTTGGCTGTACTTATCCAAAAAGTTCACAAAAGGATTTATATGAAAGCTCAGAGTCTCCCCTTTAAAATGATACCAAACATAACAAAATAAAATATTTCAGTGTTCTGCTTGATTTATACGCATTATTTCTTCAACCTTAGTTTACATTATGTGTCATAACTCAAAACAGCTACTCTTGTCAGATGGCCATCATACATCATTGAAAAGCTGAGGTTCCAGGCTTTCAGAAAAGGTATGGTAGCCTTTGCCACTTTTTCGGTAACGACCAACCCCTCTGGCTCACGGACTAAGATGAGTAGTGGACTATCAATCTTGCAGCCTATTTTATTGCTGGTTCGAATCCCACGTGGAGTTATAATTACTTTACTTAGGTATTCATTTTTAGATGGCATATTCATGATCCAGTGCACGTAGCCTACTACAACCAATTTTGACATTTAAAGATGTCATGCATATTTGTATTCGTTCGTCTCCCGCTTATATCAGAAAGTTGACAAATCCACACCAAATGGTGCCACATCTATCGAAGAAATGTCATCAATCGTGGAACGTCATCAAGGAAGCCAGTTGACATAGGAAGCCAGTTACCACATAACACCGGCATAAAATCGGCATGTCTCAGACTGACCGGCCGGTCGCCGGTCATGGCCGATCACGTGAAAATCGGCCGATTCCGGTCACCAGCCGATCGATCGGTGCATCTCTAGTGAGAAGTGGTAATGTTGCTTGCAATGTCATGTAGCCTAATGAGGCATATGTTCAGAATTTAACTTGGAATCCATTTCTAAAATAATTGGTCTTCTTTGAATATTCATGTTTTGGGTTAAGGCCCACTTGATTTTTTCTCGGCCCACCTATTTTATGATTTCTGGCTACGCCCATGTCCCAGAACCTACACCATGATTTGGGTCTGGCTTGTAAGGCTAGATAGATAGCTTAATGGGTGCCAAGACGGGGACCTAGGTTGACTGCAGTCATTTCCCAATCCCACCCCATCTCTCTTTCCCACTTGCATCCTGTCCCTCTCTTCCCTGTCTTATACAATAAAGGCCAAACGCCCACTAAAAAATACACAAAAGAAAACTCTTACCCGACCTACACTCTGCCCATCTTCCATCTCTGCTGTAGCTCTTTGTTGTTGCACACCATGGCAGGTGATGGCGGAAGCGGGTACATTTTGAGTACCAAATGCCCCTGTACTCAAAAGGAAAGACGCAAGCTGGAAACAGCAAAGGAAGCAGTGTTGACATGTTGTGCAGTCAGAATACTGTTGTACATCATGCATGGGAAGAAACAGTGTTATCCGTACTGAGCATGTAACATTGTTGAAAAAGAAGATAAGCTAACAAACTGCACCGTAACTGGTTATCTGTACAACGTCTGACTACAACTAGAAAACTACCAGTGCATGACGTAAAATATACAGTGATGAACGTTGACTTTGAAAGATCGCTATTTTATAGCCTACATGGCATCCAACTAGCTACAATCCACCTCCGTCATATGCTACAGTGTTACTATGTTCTGCACGTCTGTATTTCAGCTTGGATGCAATGTGACAGTTCATTTAAACTTTGCAACGAGTTTGGCGAATTAATATTCAAGTGTGATACAGGCAACACATTGGAACTACTTCGAAGGTAGCAGGTTATACGAAGTTAATTGCCACCCCATAAGCCAATCAGAGAAGAGAAGTCCATTGTTGAGGGAGATAATTGATGATAACTGACAGGTGGAATGGCTGAACAGTTACAGTAAATAGTTGGATAGTTTAAATGGTGGATAGAGATGATAACCTTTTCTAAACAGGTGTGTAAAAAAAAAAAGATCTCAGGGAAGAGCTGGAGTAGTTTGCACTCTGAAAAATTGCACTAGACAAAAGTCTTCGCTGAGAAAATGTTTTTACTAGAGCACAGTTATTGGAGCACAGTTGGAGCACAGTTGGAATAGTTCAATAGTTGGATAGTTGAAATGATTAAATTATTTAATAGTGAATTATTGTAATGACGACTTTTATTTTGAAACAGTCATGTTGGAATGGCTGAACAGTTCAATAGTTGAGCAATTTAAATATTTGAATTATTTAATAGTGAACTAGATGCACCGCATAGCAGTACACAATATGACCGCCACTCAGTTCTGCACATTCTCTCCACAAAAATAAATGACGTTTGTCAACTTTCCTGTAGGCCTATCTCCTTTTTGCAATTGATATGCATATACAGTGGGGAGCACATGTAGGCCTACTGTATTTGATACCATGCTAAAGTTGCCTAATAAGAGAATTATAAAATCATCATTTGACAATTGATCTTAATGCCTTAAGGGATAGTTCGGGTTTTTACACATCAAACTCTATGGCATCCCCACCACCACTGTAGTAGACTAGGCTACATCAACACTGACTTACCCTCGACAGTGTCCCGTGGGCCGAGTTTCTGTCCAATTTTGTTGCTGACGAAAGTAGTCCGGCCAGTTGTCTGGGGTCACGAAAATAATGCGTTTTTTTCCTCAAAACAATGTGTTAAAAACAGTGACATATTTGCATTACAAAAATGTTGTCCACGCGCAGTGATATAGGAATCGAGAAAAATAGTGCCAATGATAACGAGGTTTGAATTTTTCCTGGACAACGTTTTTGTGGTGCAAATATATCACTCTTTTGAACGCATATGGTTTTGAGAAGAAAAACACTTTAAGCCAGGTTTAGACTTGCTGCAGACAACACGTTCGTGTTCGCATCATGGCTGCCCCAAGATGCATTATCGACATCGAAGCTGGGGGCAGTCATGAGAGTAAACAATGGCACATGGCCACATCCACATCTGATATTAGCCTACTATAGTCGCCCCCTAGTGACCTGCAGTTGGGTGCATAATGCTGCAGCGAGTCTGTACACAGGACACAGCAGGTCGCACACGGGCGCATACGCTTACACTTGGTCTAACAGCAAGTGTAATCCCAGCCATACTTTCGTGACCCCAGCAACTTGCCGGACTACTTTCTTCAGCATCAAAAAACGGCTGGATCTCGGCTCACAGGACGCTGTCGGGGGGTGACCCCGCGTACACACTGTCTCCGTCCGTCAACGGATCTCATTTACTTTGCATGGGGCGGACTCGAAATGCATTGTGGGTCCGTCCGTCGCTTCAGCTCCGTTGCCTCCGTCAAGAAAGTTGAGAAATGTTCAACTTTTCAGGCAGCGACGGATCCGTCAGCCAATCAGATCACGTGTATGCAAATACACATACGACAGATCCAACCTCCGTGATCCGTTGACGGACGGAGACAGTGTGTACGCTGGGTAACAGGGCGTTCACACTGTCTACGTCCGTCAACGGATCTCATCGACTTTGCATGGGGCGGACTCGAAAGGAATTGTGGGTCCGTACGTTCCTTCAGCTCCGCTGCCTCCGTCAAAAAAGTTGAGAAATGTTCAACTTTTCAGGCAGCGACGGATCCGTTAGCCAATCAGATAGCGTCTATGCAAATATACATACAGCAGACAGGCATTCCGTGATCCGTCGACGGACGTAGACAGTGTGAACGCCCTGTAAGTCAGTGCTGATGCACAACGTTGCTGACAGGGAACCCATATAACTTTGTGTCTTAAAACCCGAACTATCCCTTTAATTAAATAAATGAGTAAAAATGAAACTGCTGGACACCAAATTTTTTTGTGATTGAAGAATGTATCGTAAATAAATAAACAGAGTGTCTATTTGCAACCCTGGTGCAAATAGCCTAGGCCCCATAGCTGAGCTATTTACACCCTGTGACGTAACAACAAAAGAAACGGACCATCTTGGCAGGAGATGTCCTATCTAAGTCCTAAATCTAACAATTTAGGATTATTAAAACAATATTTTAGATGGGAAAGTGGTGCTAAATTTCCACAAAGTTTGCTCAGTGAACGGGTAAAACCGTCCATTTGTAAGCGAAATCAAGAAATGCGATCTTCTAGTTTGTTTACCGTTACCTAGCAATTACAATTTATATGCAATATCTCCAGCATTTTCCCAACGGGCTGTAGTGTAGTGGGTATGTGATTGGACTTCGGCTTAGGGATTCAAGGTTTGAATCTCTGCTCAGCTGATGCCTATTTTTTTCATGGTACGAACGACTCTCTCTTTTCTTAGATAACGTTAGGCTACCTCGCGGCAAATAAGAGTTTGTGCTTTTTGAACCTGTCAAAGATAAACTAGTTTTATTTCAGTTTTGTACAGTTGAGTAGAAGTCTAAGTCAACAGTGGCAGTGTTGCCTGGAAGACAACTCAGAAAATAACTCTTTGAACTAGCTTGCCTTTGATCAAGCTACCACATGACCACTCATCAGCCTAATATTTGTATAATCACTTCCATATACTGTAAGTTACCCAGACATGGCGAAACAGCTAAAAACTGTAGAGCTGGTAAATAGCCTACAGGCCTATTGACAGTGTACATGGATGTTAGACATCGGGTGTAAATAGCATTGTTGATTAGACACACCCGGGTGTAAACAGTAATGTTGATTATTTGCACCCGGGTGTAAATAGTATTGTGGATTATTTGCACCCGGGTGTAAATAGTATCGGAGTGTCTATTTGCACCCCTGGTTTTTGCACCCCTGGTGCAAATAGCCTTGACCACATAGCTGAGCTATTTACACCCTGTGACGTAACAACAAAATAGTATTATTGACTATGGACATCTGGGTGTAAATAGTATTACTGACTATGGACACCTGGGTGTAAATAGTATTATTGACTATGGACACCTGGGTGTAAATAGCAACAATGGCTATTTGCCCTATGCATGAATAACAGTGTAACAGTGATCGCTATTTACAAATACCGGGTGCAAATAGCATCTGCCATTATAGACACCCCGGGTGTAAATAGTAATGTTCATAATAGCATCTGCCATAAGTAAATGTTCTTCCCTAAATGCTAGGGGGCATAAGTATTTGACCACTATGTTAAATTCCCATTGGAGCAGGAGGATTTTTTTTTTAATATGTTTTCATTTTTAAAGGCCAGCTACTCACCCCTTGCCAATGTCGTCATAATTCGCGCCAAAGCAAAATAGCCTAGCTGGACGGCAAGAAGACAAGTCGAATCAATGGGTTCTGATGGGACTTATAGCATACTGTAGCTCAGAGATTATAGTGAAATTTAACCTTAATAATGCCCTTCCACCACATATTGTTTATAATGAAACAACACCCGATTTCTTGATACAGATATATTTCGTTTTGTTTTCTTGAGGGTTTTGGGAGTATTTCAACCACGATTGCACTGTCATCTCGTCAGTCTACTAAGCTTGGTTGTTATAGCTCTGAACTGGACGGCGCGTTTAACGAGTTCAGTGCTAGGATAAACGTTAGCTAGGATAGCTAATAATAGTGTTCAGTGGCAGCTAACGTCGTTATTTCATGTACTGATATGTTATGTTTTGACTATGTTACATCTGTTAAGTGTGGCCAGATCGGTTTGAAATATTTTAGCCCAGAAACACTTAAAGAGACCCTATGCAACTCTCTGCAGGAGACGATCACTCCTTGTTTACATCTGGAAGTCTGAGACGAAGAACCACGCTTGCAATTTATATATTTAAATATAGCCTATACATGTATAAATATACACGCTAAAGCTGTCGGGGAAGCTCTGCAGAGAAAATGCAAGCATAAAACGAGGGAAAACAAACAGCGAAACCGAAACCAGAGATGAAATCGCCAATCCTGCATAGTTCCTCTTTAATATGGGTGTTAATACAGTGATGTTAACAGTACGATCTAGCTGCCCTATGTTTGTGCTGTTATCACCAGCTTTAATAACTAGGCTATGTAAATTTGCGATTATAACCCATTTCACCTTACAACACCACTGGCATGTTTATGACTACCAGACGGTGAACAAAGTAAAACATTGAACTACAAAAGATGTTCACTTCCTCATAATGTAGAATAGAATAGAATAGAATAGAATATATACTTTTTTGATCCCGTGAGGGAAATTCCGTTCTCTGCATTTAACCCAATTTAACCGAATTAGTGAACACACAGCACACAGTGAACACACAGTGAACACACAGTGAGGTGAATCACACAACCCAGAGCAGTGAGCTGCCTGCCCAACCAGCGGCGCTCGGGGAGCAGTGAGGGGTTAGGTGCCTTGCTCAAGGGCACTTCAGCCATGGTGGACTGGTCGGGGATCGAACCGGCAACCCTCCAGTTACAAGCCCGGTGCGCTAACCAGTACACCACGGCTGCCCCTTTTTTATTTTTTTTATGTAATTTGCCGTAGGCCTACATCTCCTATGTTTTTGCTGTCCGGCACTGTCACGTCACAAGTGACGTTTCAGCAAGGGGTGAATTTCATGGATCCAGGATATTATGCATCCTGATGAAGTTCCATTGACCTTTGGAATTAAAATAGCCCCACAGCATCACATACCCTTCACCATAGCTAGAGATTGGCATGGTGCTTGTCCAGTTGGCCTATTAGCCTGTTTGATTTGCATTGAGCTCAATGAGCATCAATGGTTACTGGTTACTAAGGTGTTGCTAGGGTACATATGGTGGCTGCTATGCAGTGCTGAATAATTCTGAAGTCATTCCTACCTTGTGCTGCTGACAGTTCACCTGTTTATGAAAAAGAGCATATAATGTTAGCATCACTAGTATGACACAAAGCAGTGCAATCTAATATTACAACTGGTGTGTGTATGTGGGAATGTGCCTGAACCAGCATCAGGAGGCCTTGCCTTACCCATCATCAGCATCACTGCAGATAGCACACACACACAGACGGTGAAGCCCATGATGACTGCTACACCTGGTCTCTCTCACAAGCAGGACAGGGTCCGCTCTTCTCAGCTGCTGATATCTAAGCAACCCAACAAAAACAAAACAATTGCACGTAGAAGCACTTATATCCGCATAATAAATTACACATTAAATAGTCGATGGGTTACCCATGAAAGGCTATAATTGTTTTTATGTCATTGTCATATTTTTTATTATTAATTCTTGAATATTTTAGGCAGTTGCCCATATGAAATGCTATGAAATAATTAGTTTCTCTCACTCAAATAAAATAATGACATAATCGCACATATACTGACAGAGTATAAAGCGGTTCAGATAACTAAAGAATTTATTATAATAATGAGCATTGATACTGTCTGCATGTCTGCCTGTCTGTGTCTACTGCTTGTCAAAACCATGTTTTCAGTACTCAAAGCCTACTTGCAAAGGTATTGTTCTCTCTATAGTGTTAGCATTGATTCAAAAATCCATCTAAAGTGAAAGATATCTCCGACAATGTCACCTCCGTAAACATTACAGAATGATTAAAAATCATTAACTATATCAAGACAATATACATGGTACATCCTACCAGTATTCTGGTTGAGGTTGTGCAGAATAATGTGATTGCAAGGCTCTTGTTCTTCACTCCTGAGTTGCCCCTGGATCTATAACCTCTGCTCCTGTCCATCTCATTTATATGGTGCTGATAACAGGCTGCTATTGTGCTATTGCGCAATCACCAAACCAGTTTTGCTGATTTTCGAGAAAATAATTCTTATGTATTTTAGGCTTCCCGGAATCTTGTCTGAAATATTCACTTCTCTTCCTTGATGCCTTGACTGGTGTCAAGAATTGGCAGTGACCTAGGCATGCTCTGGAGACAGTTAAGAGAGTAGAGAATAACTATATTGACCAATCCTGCTTTTTATTGTTACATGTGGAAGAGATTCAAGACAGAAGTTTGCAACTGTGCAGAGTAGTTAATTTCATTGCAATGCAACTGAGTTGCATGATCAAGTGCCAGTGTTGGTGAACATTGCTGGCCAGACATCGTTTCAGAGGACAGTCCCCGTTTTTGGTTGCCTGTCCCCGGGAAAATACAGAAAAACTACCCATGTCCCTTTTGAAGATAAAACTTGTATGTATTTCAATCAGATTGATATTTTTTTCCACATATTTGAGATTATGTGCCCGGTTTTGATATCGGACATCTGGTCACCTTAGCAGTAACAGAAATCTGTTCATGGAGTAACATGAGGGGAAGGTGACCTCACAGATGCAAGCACAAGCCACAGCTCCATGAAGAGGTAGACTATTGCAAGGAGTGCTTGTAGGAAGTCAATCATCACTGACACCATTCTGTTTGGTCCACTAGAGTAATTTAAAAGAGAACCAGTCAGTCTGCTATCTGCCACTTGCTGCAGGTAGGATACATAGAACTGAGAAACAATGTAAGGATCTAATCAAGATCTCTTTAATGCGTCTTCTGAAATGGATGGTGTAATCTTTATGAACAGAGAAGTCAAACATCATTCCACTCTCACAGTTCTGTTGTCTGAGGTTTTCCACTTGGCAGATGTAGCCCCTGGATCTATAACCTCTGCTCCTGTCCATCTCATTTATATGGTGCTGATAACAGGCTGCTATTGTGCTATTATTGCGCAATCACCAAACCAGTTTTGCTGATTTTCGAGAAGTCAAACATCATTCCACTCTCACAGTTCTGTTGTCTGAGGTTTTCCACTCGGCAGTAGCCTATAGCAAAATAATTTTGTATGAATAAAGTTTTGTTTTTCGGAAACTCTCCCAAATCCCTCCATTATACAGTATGTTGGTCCCTTAACCAGTTTTGCTGATTTTCGAGAAAATAATTCTTAGTGTATTATAGGCTTCCTGGAATCTTGTCTGAAATATTCACTTCTCTTCCTTGATGCCTTGACTGGTGTCAAGAATTGTCAGTATCTATCTCGTACAACTATCTTGTAGCGAAATCTAAGACAACTAAATATCTAGCAGGGTAGGCTACATGGAAAACATCCTCCTTCGTTTTTAAAAATAATTCCTTCAAACTGTACAAACATGCAATGAACAGCTGGGGAAGTGTGTCGTTAACCCAACGAGCAAACAGACATTTCAAACAAACGGGAACAACATGCTGTTTTAACTTGGTAAAAGTGAAACCGAAGTTTACCCACATATCCACGTTGGTCTAATGTAAATGTGTTGGTTTGAGTGAAGTCCTTTACACACTGAACGCAATCCCATAATTAAAAGAAAATGTATACAATTAGGCGTCTGGCATTCAAATGTTTCAACTAGCCTAAATGTACAGTACCATATAGCACACACGTGTCATTTTGTCTCCATCCCCGACTCTATTAACTCTGAGGGCCAGATGTACTAAGAAAGAGTTAATACCAAGTTTTTGTATGCGCAGAATGCGAACGCTGTGCTTGCTACAGTATATTGTGTGGAATTGACTAAGCTGTCACTTCATTAACAGTGTGTGTGAGTGTGTGAGGGCAAGGGAATCCTAAGGGCAGGCATGTGTGATGTCTTGAGTGGAGTGATGGTGGGTAAAGAAAGGGGGTGTGTGTGTGTGTGGGGGGGGGGGGGATAGTGGTGTACTGTATGTAGGGGCTGGAGGGTTAAGGGGCAGTGTATGTGTGTAGGGGAAGTGTGCATTTGTTGTATGTACTGTAGCTTAAAGATGCTGGTAAGGGGGCAGTGTGTGTGTGTGTGTGTGTGTGTGTGTTGGGGGGGGGAGCAGTGTGCTGTGTGTGTGGGGCTTAATAAGATGCTGGTAAGGGGCAAAGTGTGTGTGTGTGTGTAGGGGGGGGGGGGGTGACCAGTGTGCTGAGTATGTGGGGAGTTACTGTAGGTTAAGGTGGGGTAGGAGGGCAGTTAGGTGTGTATGTGTGTGTGTGTGTGTGTTGGGGGGGGGAGCAGTGTGCTGTGTGTGTGGGGCTTAATAAGATGCTGGTAAGGGGCCAAGTGTGTGTGTGTATGTAGGGGGGGGGGGGGGTGACCAGTGTGCTGAGTATGTGGGGAGTTACTGTAGGTTAAGGTGGGGTAGGAGGGCAGTTAGGTGTGTATGTGTGTGTGTGTGTGTGTGTGTGAGAGAGAGAGAGAGAGAGTGAGGAGGAAGAAGGCGATACATAATAAATACAATGAACACATTGTGGTTGTCACAGTCACTCCAAGTTCTCTTCCAGCCACGTAAAACCCCTACCTCTCCTGCAGCTTCTATCTTCCTTTTACATCCCCCAACAGACTGATGACCTGCACCCGTGTGCAATTAGACTCACTCCCTATTTAAACCCCTGTCTCCTCTCAGTCTTTGTCTAGCCTCATCTGGGATGACTTCCTTGAAGTGTTCTCCCTTCAGCTCCTGGCCTCCCTCTCCTTAATTTCCCCATGCCTGCTCCTATGCCTTCCTGGTCTCCTCCTGGGTCCCCTTCCCGATCCTGTTCAGTTAAGTTTTCTAATCTTCTGTGCCTGTGACTCTTTTCGGTTACCCGTCATAACCTTGGATCTTTTAACCCGGTGTAATATCCCCTTCGTCTGTCTTATTTTAAACTTTACCTCCATGTACAGAGTCTGTGTGCTCTGACAGTGATAAGACAGGTAAATATGGATATGGAATAGGACCATACATTTACACATTTTCCCCTTTATTTATAGGTCAATATAAGACATATGTACATTTTATTACATCATATAAGTGATACACATCCATGTCATATTTGGATAGCATAGATATGTAGTACAATATAGATGGCCCTTAAAATGACCAAGAACAAATCAAAGCTATCCTGAAAAAAGCCCAGGGTTCTAGAACACTCCATATAAGCCCACAAATCACAGTATTTGTACATCTTAAAATGTTGAAAGGAACTTTCCTGTAAAAAAAATGTGTCAGAAAACCCTGTAGAAATTTTACATCACAGTGTGTGTAGTTTAATTAGATAACCAGACTGACTTTTCTGTTGGTCCATACAGTATGCCCTTCGCCTATTCCTATTACTATGGTTAGGCCTACTGTTCACTGAGTGTAGCTGTGCTGTGTGTTGTGTTGTGTAGCTGTTGTGCAACTGTGCTGTATGTTGTGTTGCATTGTGTGTAGGTGTTGTGTAACTGTGCTATGTGTTGTGCCGTGTTGTGTAGCTGTAATGTAACTGTACTGTGTGTCGTGTTAAGTTGTGTAGTTGTTGGGTAGCTGTGCTGTTGTTGTGTGTTAGATGAGCAGAGCCCTGACAGGGAGAACAGACAGGAGCAGGACCACCAGAGATGCCGTCAGACCCGAGGTCTTAGACACCCTCACAGGTGGCGGGACAAACACGTTTCTCCCCTCTGGAAAAAAACACAAAAAAAAAACAATTGAGATTATAGATAGCGGAATGTCAGATATTGCTAATAGGAGGGTAGTTTTCTGGTATCGATAACAAAGACAATTGTTTTCAGGTGAACAAACTGACAAACTGCAACAACACCAGCAAAACTAGTGTCACAATGATGGTTTCCTCAGATGTTAAAGGTATGGATGCCATCATATATTGCTGAATTACATTTCAAACAAAGGGGAAAAAATCAGACTACAATGATTACAGTAAATGAAGGACAACAGTCAATGTTGAATCATCATTGTTTACCTTCATTGCCATTGGCCAAAACCAGAGGCCCCAGTGAGATGGAGGCGCTGTCATGGAAGTCAACAGAACGACGATGCCTCTGATGGTAACCTGGGTAACAGTGCTGTAAACAGGAAGAGAAAGAGGAAATGTTGCTGGACCAGCTCAGAATAGATGTCTTTTTTACAACCTAAGGTCTATTTACTGTAGTTAACAACTTTAAACATCACTGAATGGACTTACAGTAAATGCTAAGGGGGCAGGGAGCATTTAAAAAATGTTAGTGTTTCCCACAGATTAGAAGGCAATGTGTGGTGGTCGCCCCATGTCTTTTTACCAAGATGTGAAGCTTGTCTTTATTTGAAACACACACACATTATGTAATTATTTACATTATATAGGCCTATACTGACATTTCTGATATTCATAACAGCAAACTTTATGCAGATTATAGCCTACTATTCATATTACAACTCCACTTCTTAAATTCAGCTGTCTGGTTGAAGCCTCAAAATATTGTAAACATAGCAGGCTAAGCTTATCATACTCTACTGGTTGGACTGTTCAGTTTCCCCACATGTGTTTAAGTTTCAAGGTAAGCTAATACTTTTTCTCCTTGAGACAGGCCCTTTTAAGTCTTGGAGTTGAAAAACATTGTTGGTCAGTCAACTTGAATGCAAGAGTTTTAATCAAATGTCTGCAGCATAGCCTACTAATGATGCTAACCGAATATAACAGTAATTTAGCTAGTCGTCTTCTGTGCGTCAATGCGTCCACGATTGTGAATGTTTTATTTGGATTAAATGTGCATGTGGAGGGCGGCTGTCCATTGAGCGCGCACGAGAGCGCGCCAAGGAGAATGAGTTTACTTTACCAAACAGTAGACTGCAAAAGTTGCGGGAGAACTTCATGCTTCTAACCGAGCAGCGTCAGGTGCATCAGTGCGACCACCGATGATCTCGTTGGTTTTCATGGAGACAGACAGCCGCGGTGTGCACGGAGGGTAGGTAGGGGCTGTGCGTGTTTGTGTGTATGAGAGACAGATGCGCGAGTGACAGAGAGGGAGCGCAGGGAAAGGAAATTCAGCTTTACGAATGCTGCGTGTTTTTCAATAGCGTTTCAAAATAAGATTAAATAAATAAATAAAAGAATAACGAAACGCAATATGTGGCTATGTGTGGGAAACACTGCCCAGACAATGCTAATACACTTCTGTGGTAGTCTAGTGAAGGCCTCTACAAACAAACCAAAGTTCTGTAAACCATTAGAAGTGTAAAGAGAGGTTATAACAAGACCTGTATCTGCAGGAAGAAAATTCCCTGATTTCCTGATTCTGAATTGTCAAAACAGTGAGTGCGTTCAATCACGCATCGCTGCTCAGATCTGGCTAAATCATACGATTCAAATATGGCTTATGTTTATCGAACACTCCCGCTGATTCGATGATACTGGACCCGGAAGCCAGGGATTTTTCTTTTCTGGTTACTACTTGCTAGCCTAGCTCCTTAGCCACTATGCTGCCACTACTACAATGTCTCCCTGCCGTGGATTGCATGTGTTGAACTTACAGCTGTGCAGTCATTGTTTGCCATCAAGCACAGGTGGATGCTGCAGTGCAGGTAAACCTTGGAGGAGTTTGCATGGAAGGTGAACATCCTGAAGGAGAATCGGCCTGTTGTGCTGACCCCATTCTCCACCAGCTCCACTGTGTTGTCATTGGGGTTAGCACACCTAGAGAGACAGACACACATCCAAGTGATGACAACAGCAAGGCTTATGTGCACTGGGTCGGAAAAGGGGAAGAAGACAAATTAGGAATCCTTTCTGTAATATCAATGCCTATAATTTATAAGCTGCAGGTTTTGTGTTAAGAGCGTCGTCCGCAGAGTAATTTTTGATGAGATTTAAGAACATGTGCTTGCAGGGTCCTCATTAATTTACAGGTGTGATAGTCTGGTAGTACGGAAAATAACAGGTAGTAGTTGACTGGTATTTAGCAGGTGCTTTTGTCCACATAATCACACCATGGGTTCAGGGATCGGACCTCAGTCCGACTACTTTTTAGTGGTGGGGGGAAAATCGATTCTATTCAGTATCACAATATTTTGTGCACGCACTTATATCGATACCAGAAGCTCAAAGTATCGCAATACTTAATTATAGAATTCCATTATCTATTTTACTTTTATTCGAGTCGAGTTTACTCAGGGTTTACTCTGATAACATTAAATTGCTTAAGGTGCAACTTGTTGTGGCGTTTCGTTGTGCATTCAACTGCAATTTCAAACAAAAATGGCCTCACATTTAACAGCATTCCGTCTTCTTTCACTTTGACGAGTGTATTTCGGTTTCGTTTGAATGAGTAAACGCACACCTTGTGAGGTGCTCACGACGCCTTCATCAGGGTCATTTTCGTATTTCGGTTTCAACGAAACCGAATAGTAAGGACGTTGACATGCACCATGTTATTTTCCTCATTTTTTGTAATGCCTTCGAATAGTATGGGAGACGTGAATAGCAATATATCGGAGAATCGGATCGCATTACTTGTTGTATCTCAATGTCAAGAATCGCAATAATATCGTATCATGGCCCAAATATCGCAATAGTATCAAATCATCCTTTTTTTTTGCCAATTCACCCCTACTACTACTAGTCTGTTACTTTATAGTAGGTGGTAGTCTGGTATTAGGGTAAAGAACAGGTGATATTCTGGTAGTAGGGTGAAGAGCAGGTGAGTCTAGCAGTAGGTGTGTTATAGGTCTTTCTTTATATTTCTTACTCGTTTCTGATGAGGTCCCATCGGATGTGGTAGTTTGGCTGATCGACAGGAGTGGCCCAGCAGGAGTCGATCACCATGGCGATCTGGCGGCTATCTACTCCATCCACTTGAACAGCCACGTAGATCTGCTGATTCACTTCCACGTTCACCCTCCCAGAGAACGCATGGGAGAATCCTGCATCTTCATAGGGAATCATACGGACATGGTAGCTTCCTTCCCCTCCTGGTAGCTTCTTAGTAATTTGGCTGAAGAAACAAACACATGTAGATGACTGATGAATAGTAGAATTCAGTTCATACAAAGTCTTATGATTGTGTTTGATCACTGCGGTAAGGCACTGCAAACTAACATGGAGTAAAGCATGAACATGGAGTGATAGAGGGAAGAACAAACCTCTCCAGTGGGTTGATTTCTATATTCATGGAGAGGGTCTGTGTGAGGGGGTAGACACAGCTGAAGAGCAGGTTTATCTGTCTCTCTCTGCTGATGGGACCGCTGGCTGAGTTGGCCTCTCCATGGATGGAGTTCTCATAGATGAAGTGGGTGCTGTTACTCTGTTGGCCAACACACAGCACACACAGGGGTAAATGTCCGTGACAACTATGATGTTCTGCCGAATATGATATTTAGATTGTTCTTTGGAGGACTTCCAGAGGTATAAAGGTCTTTTGGCTTTGCTCACAGAACAATACCTAAAGATAATACTCCACCAAAGAAGAGCTCTGTATGTAATTGCTTATTGTACTGACTATCACCAAGATCAGTAATTATTCTTCTGGATAAAAATAATGACCGGGTTGCATTAAAATGAGGGCAAAGCTGTTGTACCCTTAGTGAGGTCCCACAAATGTGGTTGTCATTGTCGAAGAGGAACTCCACTCTGCCATCTTGGAGTGTGCCGTTGCAGCTGGGGTCATTGAGGCGGAGGGAGTCAGCCAAGAAGCCTGCCTCAAACAGCTGGCAGCGAGACAAAGACATGGTGCCTGTACTGCTGGAACAGAACTCCTGAGAGTCTGAGAGAGAGGGTGGAGGAAATAATGACATTTAAAACACTTCTGTTCAACATGCCATGTCAACATCAGCAGCTTTACAGTAATACAGTAGATCTAATGAAACCTTACCATAGCACTCAGGATGAGATCTCGGGTGATCCTCATTGCAGAAGCAGCCGTAGACTCCATCCTTCTGGCCACACCACTCATCCTCAGTGCAGTCCAGCTCTTCACAAGGGTCGACTGCAGCTGTTCAAGAACATATGACGACACATGTTGCTTAATTGCACAATTGAGTAATTACACAAAGCCATAGGCAATTATATGCTTACATAATTGCGAAAGGGTTCTCGGCTGTAGAAAGAAATGCCTGATCTTTAATGCAATATCTACATTGTATTATCTACACATCACTGTATCAGTGCGGCAGGAAGTGAAAGTAATGTGAACTTGATGTACTCACAGCAATGCAGTGCAGAACGCCATTCTGGTGTGTGGAGCCCCAGCACATTGCAAGCTGTCTCATAGGCCTCCACTGCTGAGCACAGCATGCCATTGGCTGGTGTGTAGGCACAGAGATCGTACACACAGGAAGTGAAGTAGGCCTGTGGGTCAACATGTAGGTGGCACTGCTGAAATGGGCCACTGCTGTTGGTGATGATGCTGCACAGATCTGTGTATTCTGCTTCAAATACACACGTGTCGTCTCCAATTCGGTCACTGGCTCCACATCTAGGGAAGGTGACGAGAAAGAAACAAGTACTGTAGTAGTAAGACGTGTTTTGTGTGTGAGGTTTAAAGTGTACCTGGCAGCATTGCCTTCAAGATAAAGGAACAACCGCTCAGATTTTTAGGCCAGTCTGCCAAACAGTTGACATATTACACATTTTTGAGCATAAAGGTTATCAAGTTATTGTCAATCAATTTATTCTATAGTTTGAAATTCTAAACAAATGTAAAATTTTTCCAATAACTCTCACTCACCCAGGACTGCTTGCATCTGATTTCCAACTTTGACCGAATTCATTGTCCGTCTGGGCCAGAGTGCCATTGGGCAGAACTTTGTCATCTGCTGGGTTGCCATTGCGATTGCCACACATTCCACACACAGTTTGGTGATAATCTGGACTCAGTCTGACTAGCAGTCTACTACGACCATCAAACTGGACCACCAGCTCTCCTGAGGCATTCACAACCACAAATCCTGACTCTCGAGTCAGCTGTGCCAGGGAGCCAACCTGTATGCTGTTTGCATTGTTATCTTGACCATCAACCTACAAAAAACAGAAGAGGTAAGCAAACATGTTTATAAACTGAACTCCAAGAACATGTACTTATTGACTGTACCCTTTTGTGCACAATCAGAGAAGTTCTGCAGTTTAAGAGGTACCTTGACTCTCCTGTTCTGTCCAATGCTGATGTGGCTTTGAACTCCTCCCTGAGAGAGCCACACATCCACAGTGGACACAAACGACACAACTAAGTTGCCACGGTGCCTGTTAGCTGCTACTATGCGGAAGGCCAAGGCATCATCACTCATGTTGCCACAGGTGTGGGTAATCTCATAAGCACAGGTGCCCTGGAGTTGGATATTTAGAACATGTTTAAAACTTGTGTTAAGATGGTGAAAACATCTCTTTCAGGATTTAGGATCACGCTTTTGGTTTCCTTTTTAGATTTCTGTACTGTTTGTTCTACCTGAAAGTGAGCCACAGCCCCATCAAAGGTGAAGTAGTGAGGGTCTCCCCAGACTGTGCAGGTTGACTTTTGACCATAGCAACCCCGTCGGCCATCTTTGACTGAGCATTCCTGACTTGGAGGGCAAGAGGACTGGATACAGCGAAGGTCATTGGGGGCAAAACACTCACAGCGCTGCGAACAGTCTTGTGTCCAGAACTGTTCTCCGATCTATCAGACACAAATAACACTGAGATTTAATTTACTTGCTAATAGTCATGAGTTAATAAAATCACTGTGTGAGACACATGCCATCCTCTTGGTCAGGTTCTACTTACTTCAAAGTAGAAGCCGTCATAAAGACAGCCACACTGCTCCACAGGCACACAGCGCCCCCCGCTCCTCACAAATCCATCATTGCAGAAACAGCCCTCAGCACACGTCCTGTCACAGCTGGCATCAATGCTGCTGGCACAGGTGTGCCCACACTCTGTACCACACAGATCGTAGTGGCTGTTTTCTGGACACTCCATTTCTGTTGACATGGGTATGGTTTTATCACTTTTCAAATATTCTAATCCACCAATCAAACCACAAATTTAATCAGTGTAAGTCGGGTCCTAGAGACTTACGGCAGGTGGAGTTTTGTCTCCAGGGGTAAACAATGACATTTTTCTCTTGGCATGCACTGACGTATGCTTCCATTGCACGGCAGAGGACTTCGTTTCTGTCCCCAGACAAGCACACGTCAAACACACAGTCGTTGAAGAATTGCTGGGGATCCACATGGGAATGGCAGAAGCTCAGTGGTCCATTGCTAGCTCTGAGTAGCTCACACAAGGCACGGGCTGTCGAGTCATCTTGGCACACTGGGCAGGAGTTTCCACATCCTCCAGTACAGGGAATGCCATCATCAACCTTCCAGTAGTCCCCAAACTCAGAGACAGGGAGGGCAACAGAGCCTGAACTGCCATTATGGACCGTGAAGTCATCACCCTGGAAGCCGTTGAAGTTACCACACAAACCGCATGTAGCTCCACTGTAGTTGGATGGTACTGTGATGTCCAACACCCACCGGCCGTCATAACTGACAGTTAGACCAAAGTCTGTTTTCACAAATGTGTGAAGCCCATTGGCGTATACCGACACTCTTCCCTGATCAAGAAGAATCGGCAAGTTTCTTGTCTCCCCATTCACCTAAGTCAGAGGTATATAGGATGTTATGTAACTTGTTTTCATAAACTCTCTTTAAACTTCACTTGAAGAGGGTTAAATACCAAACAGGTGGTACATTACAGGTAGATGCAGGTGGTAAATTACAAAGCAAGCACAGTATCTCTTGTTCCACTGTTCTGACTTATTGTTTTTTCTAAAACAAATTGGCTCAGTATACTTCAAGCACAATATGCAAACTTCAAGCTGTTTCAGAAACTTGTTCTACCATGGTGGACGAAGAACATTGTCCAGTAGCTAAAGATGATCTGAAAAAAAGACCTGAATTTGATCCTTACCTGCACAGTCCCCTGGTTGTATTTTGAGATGTACACGAGATGTCCAGACACATTGACGTAAACAGCCACAGTGATGGAGACCTGCAGACCATTCCATGCCTCGTTCCTGGCCTCTACCTGAAAGTGAGGTAGATCTTGTGTTCCATTGCAAACTGATGCCAGGACGTAATGACAAGAGCCCTGGAAGTCAAAGGTGCGTCTGTCGAAGGAGGTGTAGTGTGGGTCTCCAGAGGCCGAGCAGGTGGCCTCAGGTTTGGGATGGCAGCCATACTGTCCATCCACGACTCGACAAGACTCCTGAGCAGCACAAGAAGAGGCGGTGCATTGTGACTGCCCAGTAATGCCATTACATTGGCACTGGAACTGGCACTCCTCGCCGTACCAGTAGCGCTCTCCACTCTGTCTGTAACGCCCGCCGTGGTGGCAGCCACAACCCGTGGGTGGCACACAGCGATCCCCACTCAGGAGGAACCCGTCATTACACTGGCACCCCTCCTGGCACTGCTGGGTGCACAGGAAGGGGAAAGACAGGCTTGGGCAGGAAGCTGGGCAGGACGTACCACATAGGTCATAATGGCTGTAAGTTGGGCAGGTTGCATCTATAACAAGGAATGACAGATCAGTCCATTTCAAACTTATTTCTTCTGCTATATTTATTATAATATGTTTTAAGAAGTTGGGATTAAAATGAATTTCACTCCCTTACCACAGTTAGTGATGTTCCTCCATTCCCCAACTATGATGCCACTCTGTTGGCAAAGCAGGGAGAAGCCACGCAGTGCCTCGCACAGTCCCTCTCGAGCACCTTGCGACCTCACTAGAGTCTGGACACAGTCTTCAATTTGGCTCCAGGGATCAAGACTTGCTTGGCACTGGCCAAAAGGCCCATGTGCCCATCCCATGATGCCGCAGAGGTCCCTAAACTGGCTGGTGTTCTGGTAGTGTCCGGGTTCCCAGACCTGAGGTTCTACACAGTGTGTTGACAGGGAGCCATCTCTCCAGCTGTCCCCAAACTGCTGAGAGTCGTTGAGGGGAATTCCAGTAGGGGAGAAGAAGTCGTCATGAGGGTCTCCATTCAGATTTCCACACAGGCCTCCTAGAGTGCCGTTGTAGTTGCCTGGAGCGGTGATGCGGATGACGTGTGGCCAGTCAGCTCTTACCAACACTCCAAAGTTGGTCTCTATGACAACACCCATTACACTGCTGTGGTAGATGCGAATATGACCGGGGCCGACGCTGAACGGAAGGCCCACTGTTTGCCCATCCACCTGATGGGAGAACATTAGGTTTATACTTGCAGATGTGTATCATGGTATTGGAAGTGTAAAACGTTGTTGTATCAGACACACTATTTTTATATCTCTATTTTTTTAAGGGTGTAAACATAGATCCTGTACCTTAGTTGTGCCCCCCTCTCCCATCTCCACCGAGACTTGTGTTCCTTCTGCTTCAAACTGCAGATGTCTGACAAATTCTCTTGGGCCTGTGGGAACTTTCTCAACAGTTACTTGAAAGTGAGGTAATTGTGATTGTCCCCTGACCCTAGCCAGTGTCAGACTACAGGCACCTGGGTAGTTGAAGGTCTGTCCATCAAATGTGCGGTAGGACCCCAAGCCCTCCACCCAGCAGGTGGAGTAGCTGACAGGTCTGCAGCCCCGCACACCACCATGGACCCCACACACCTCAAGCTCATTGCAGCTGTGTGCCTGGCAGGTCATTGACCCTTGAGTACAGTGGCAACGCCTACCACAGTCCTGGTCTAGCACCACTGTCTCCCCAGCTGTGTAGTACCGCCCCTCGAAGGTGCAGCCACAGTCATTCTGCCGAACACATTCCCCACCGCTTAGGACATAGCCAGCATTGCAGATGCAGCTCTCCTGGTTGGGCAGAGGGCAATTCTGGGGGGAGTTGGGGTTGCTGCAGGTTGCAGGGCATCCAGTTCCTTGAGATTCAAAGTGACTGTTGGCTGGACAGGGGATTTCTGTGGAAGCAGAAAGCAGCAAGCAGAATGCATTAAATTCCTGTCAAAACCACCTTTCCAACATGAAGTGTTTACTGGTTACAGAAGCAGCACCCACCACAGAATCCCGGGCTTCTCCACTGGCCCAACTGGATGCCCTCTTGTTGGCACTGGGCAGCGTACACATTGAGTGCTTGGCAGAGGATGGGCTGGTAGCCATCACCCACACACAGATCATACACACAGTTTTCTACAAAGGTCTGTGGAGACAGCCCAGAGTGACAGGAGGCAAACGGACCGACACTGTTGCTTAAGATACCACAGTGGGCCGTGTTTCCATAAAGAGTCCTTTGACTATCGGTACAGGCAGCACAAGCAAGTCCTGCACATCGCACGTCCTGGCAGCTAGGATCAGTGTCCCCTTCCGCCTTCCAGCTGTTAGCAAACTCCACGTCTGAGCTCACAAGCTGCCCAGCGCGGGTTCTGAAGTCATCATGAGGGTGGAAGTTGAAGTTGCCACACAGGCCGCAGGTTGCGTTCTGGTACTCATAGGGTACTGAGATTCTAACATGGTGATTGGCATCGTAGGTGACCAGCAGGCCAAAGTCTGTACTCACAGCCACAGAGAAACCTGATTGGTAGACTCGGATGGACCCTTGTCGGAGGGTAAATGGGGTCGTCACAAAGCTACCATTCACCTGAAGGAGATTACTACCATTAATATGACTTGAGCAGTTTGAACTTAAAATATATATTTCATGTCTGGGGGTATTTGGTATGCATTCATGTTGTGCTTACCATTGCTTGGTACTGGTTGCCTTTGACAAGTTCAATTTCCTCATCATAAACCCACACTCTAACAAGACGAGTCCAAGACACATGTGTGCTGCCCCGATGTTCATTCTTCCCTTCAATCCGGTAGTACGGCAGTCCATTGCCACAAGCCTAGCAGACATTCAAGAACATTAAGCCTTGAGCTCTAAACAAATACAAAAATATTAATAAAGAAACGTAATGAACTCATATCTTTAAAGGTATCTTTAACTTTATAATACCTCTGAGAGGATGTATGTGCAGGTTCCCTGGAAGTGAAAGAGTTTCCCATCAAAGGTGTAGTAGTGGGGGTCTCCAGAGATGGTGCAGGTGCGGCGCTGAATATTCTGGCAGGAGTACTGGAAGGATGCTGGACGACACGCCTGGGAGAAGCTGCAGGGCTGCTGCTGGCACTGGAGGAGGCCTCCACTGACGCAGGTGCATCTCTGCTGACAGGTGCCATCACTCCAGAAAGAGTCCCCCACCTGCACAGAAGAGTCTGAAGGAGATCCAGCACAATTAAAAACAAGTGTTTTTCACCAAATATTATGCTATGTTGGTACCAGTGGCATGAGGTTATGTAAAGTGTTACAACCCCCACATCAGGCTCTGTGCAGTCAGTGCACAGGCAGTGCAGGCCTGGCGATATCAATTAGTCATTGTACACACCTGTCGATGGGATATGGCTGGGTATTTATGGATGTGTACACTCTCTCTGTTGGGCACTAACTTTTCATTTTGGCCATTGAAGCATATTCTCTTACACCATCTCTTACCTAGACGTTTGATTGGATATAGTATACGCTGTATTTATGTTTTGTGATTGCTTTAAGGTTACAAAAATAGAGTTATCTTTAATCATGTTGTCTGCTTCCTTAAGGTTACAAAAATATAGTTTTCTTTAATCATGTTGTCTGCTTCTACCCTTATGTGATGGTTTAGAATCAGCTGTAACAAAAGAGTAGGTCATTAAATTTAAGTGTAAATACTTCTTTATGGTTATGGATGTCATGCTCATGTCGATTAACAAAATTACCAACCGAACTATTGAAATACCACTGATACATTTGCAATGTATTGGACAGGTTAGGGTTAAGATAAACACTCACTTTTGAAATGACAGCCCCTTAGACCATGGTCAGTTCTGAACACCCAACGACCTGGTGTGTTAACATTGCTTGTGAGCCTTATATTTGTAATGTTGCTCATGAATGATCCAGGAATTGAAAAATGATGAATGGAACTAACTGTGTCATAGCCAGCCTGAAAGCAGAATGAAGTGAATGTGAGGAAGACAACCACCTTATTTCTTTTCCAAAGCATTTAATCCCGCAATGAATGTAATTTTGTAGGCTTACCTGGACATTCCATTGAGTTGGGGCGATGACTCCATAGTTCATCATAACAAATGTGTATTGACTCCCTGAGATCAGAACCACTTGGAATGATGTCTCCTAAAACATGATATTGCATTTTTATGGAAAAGTTTCATAATGTATTTCAAAAGTGAAACTTACACACATTCTAGATTCATCTACTGTAAGTACAGTACATTCTAGATTTATCTACAATGTATTCATGTATATCAGCTGTGCAGACCACTTTAGAAAGTATCTTTTTAATTTTAAAATACATTTGTTTGACACCTGCACTACATACCACCATGGACTAAACACACTTCCAGATCTTTGTTTCCCAGTCTTTCATTACTTTGATTTCTGACTAGAGGTCTGCTGGTATTGGTAATTTAATTGACACAGGAGCATTGTGTATCACACATGCTCCACAGCAACGATAACACAGAGCTGCCTGCAGATGCACCTGCCTGTTAATCGGTTTAATATGTTAGTTGGATATAAATATACCAATTAATTGGTCTACCTCTATTTCTGACAAACATCCACTTTATTTAATTCACAGCTGAATTATTACAGTTGCTCTATAGGTATCCCCCTGTCCCTACGCAATCTTATTCAGGTGGTCCAAAACTGCTATACTGCTGACTGAGTCCAGTTCAAGGTCCTTAGGATTGTTTTTAAAGCTCTTAATGGGCAGTCCCCTAGGCTGCATTCAGACTGCCATCCAAAATCCGATTTTTAGCCCATCCAGATTGGAATCGCATGGTGCTTTTTTTGAAGTCTGAACAGTGACAGATCACACGAAATCTAATTTTTGCAAAACGGATTCAAACCACATCCAGTAGGTACATTCATTCACACATTCACATTCATATCAGATATGGACAGAAACGTCTGAACAGCTCCGAACACTCAGATGTCCATGACGTGACCTTACGTGACTTCACGCGCCTGATCGCCCATCTATTTCAAGTTATGGAGCTACAATAGGCCTATGTTACGGCTATGTCTTTTGACCATGTTATATTAAAATTTGACTAAACAATACTCAGTGCTAAACAGTGCAGTACAGTTTCTGCTCTGTTTCTATGGAAGTTGCAAGAATCCACGTTGTTCTATTAAATGTCGTTAAATAATTAAATAGCCTTCCAACAGTTTGAAGCGAAGCTTGCCACTGATTGTGTCTGTCGCGCAAACGCATGCATGCATGCAATGAACGCTTATATCAACACTTAGTTCTGTGGCTCTGTTTTATTACATCGAATAAGCAAGTATTTCCTCCTGATGGCAGACATGTTTGTTTTCGTTGCTACAGCAACCTGTCAGATCGGTTGATAATGTGGCCCAGTCTGAACAGAGCCATATCCGATTTGAAAACTTGCTAAAAGCAGTGTGGACAGTCAGCCTGGATATGAGAAGGAATCAAGATTCGTCTGCAGTCTGAACGCAGCCCTAGTTACATCAATGACCTCATCCATCTACACCAAATCCCCAGGTCTCTCAAAGCCATGGATAAAGCTCTTCTCCATGTCTCCCGGTCATTGCTGAAACAAAATAGTGACAGAGCCTTTGCAGTTACAGTGCCACAACTATGGAACCGATTTCCCCTGGACATTAAAAGCGCTCCCTCCATTTTTGCTTTTAAGGCTAGGCTCAAAACTTTTTTATCTGGGCTTTCCCGGCTTCCTAACTCTCTGTCCATTGCCACATCTGTAACTCTGTCCATGTCTCCTGCTGTCCTTCCTGTTGATCTATGTGTCTGCTGTTGTGGTCTCTTACTGTATTATTTGTCTACTTATTCTTTATTTTATTCGTTTTACTTTGTACAGCACATTAGTCAGTGAAAGCCGTGTTTAAATGTATTTTATAAATACATTTTGCTCGCTCACTTACTATTTTATAACATGTTTGTAAATTACATGCACACACACAATTACATTTGGTGTATGTGTATAATTGAATGACCTACTGTATCATTGAGCCAGTACGGCACTTTGTCCCATGTTGCAACAAAGACCCAGGAGGCTGAGAAGATTATTCCAGGGAAGTACTGGTTAATGTCTGTAGTGGCTTGCTGGAGAACACTGCCGTTGGTGTACTGTCGGTAGGATATGATGCCATTGGCTCGGTTGTCCATATCTGTCCAGAACGGGGCAATGATATCTCGGTGCCCATATCCCGGGAATTGGTAAGGATACCATCTGTACCATGGACTGTCAAAGGTGAGGTCACCATTGTTATTTACCTGCAAGAAAATGATGTGGTTTTATACTCATTCATAGGGCTTTAGCCCTATTCGCACGGGATTAGTATTACCTGTGGACCTTTGGTGATTTGTGATAATTGCGGAGAATGTCTGAGATCTTAGTCCCGTGCGAATGTGCCATGTCTGTAATTTGTAAAGTAAAAATTCCGCCGCAAATTACCTACTGTATTTCGCCAAACACAGACGTCCGGTGATAATACTAATCCCGTGCGAATCTGCATCTCAGTGATTGCTATTGCAATTGCATATCTTTTCTACTTTGTGCGTTGTTTTCGGACGTTAGCATACGACATATCCGGGTGTAATGTCAGTGAAAATAGAGTAATTTACAGACTTTGCTTATCCCGTGCGAATGCGCTGCAAGTAACACAGAGGTGGGGCGATAATTTGAAAATGACCAGAGGTCCACAGGTAATACTAATCCCGTGCGAATAGGGCTATTCTTTATTTTCTACATTACACAGTTCTAAAGACATCAAAACTATGACATAACACATATAGCAGTACTGTGAAAAAGTATTTGCCCCTTCCCGATTTGTTCTATTTTTGCATTTTGTCACACTTAAATGTTTCAGATCATCCAACATCTTGAATGTTTATTCCTGACACTTTGGTTCTTTGTTTCAAGAAAAGGCCTTGCATCTCCCTCAATTGTTCTTTGACTCTGCATTTTGAGGTTTTATTGGTAGACCATCAGCTTTGTAGTGATGGCGAACTGAAGCTTTCTGAACCAGTGAAGCTTTCAATCCAATTGTATCGAAAAAAAGGTCCAGTACTCAAAGCTTCAGAACTCTATTAGGACATAGAGGTGAAAGTTTAGGATAGCATTGTGTCACAAACTGTTAGCACCCCCAGTATGAATAGCCTAGGCCACACCGCTGAGCATCGAAAACCATCCATTACTTTTTGAGTTATCCTGCTAACAAACAGACAAACAAACAGAGACAGACAGACAGAGAGACAGACAGACAGACAGACAGACAGACATACGGTCCCCGATGAAAACATAACCTCGTTGGCGGAGGTAATAAGGAGTTGTGCAAAGGCAAACAGCAGTAACTGACATATTATCAATACCACCATATAGATCATTAACTGAACACCTTCATTAAAGTCTAATGATCATGGCATTTGTTTTAGATGAATAGCAGACACTACTAATTGTACAAGAGGTTTGCATAGCCTTGCCCAATACTTTTCCACAGCACTGTATATGATTAAAAATAGGCCATACATGATAAAAATCCTTTGTGTCTACCCACAAATGTCTGTTTGTATGTCACTCCAAAAAATGTAAATGGTTGAAGCAGTTTGATAGGAGGGGAACTCCCATCAAGTTCACGGTTGTTCACGTAGTCTCCAAGTCCATAGGGATAGAATATAGCTGTAAGGAAGAGACCTTGTAAATTAAGTTATCTGTCTTGTCACAGCTCTTAATCTGTTTTTGTCATAACAGTTAATCATCAGAAAGTAAGTAATAATGTCTGACAAAGTCAAGTCAGACCAATAGCCTACTTTGTTGTGAATTTAAATCAATTAATTTTCAATTTACAGGGTCACCAGTGGATAAAATAAAAACTTGAATTCAAATTGATTGATTAAACTTTCACCAAATCCTGTCAATCAAATTACCTTTCTTGTCAAAGCAGTTTATGAGTGCAGTTTTTTGTTCTTTTAAACTATCCAACTATTTAACTGTTCAGCCATTCCAACTGTCAGTTGTCACTACTCACTGACTATGACTCCGACCAACTTTTTTCTGACCTCCATTATTGTACTACGATTATATTTTAAAGAATATTCAACAATATTTTTCTCAACAGCCATTTTTGCATTTTCATGTACTGGTAATTCCCTGGAATTGTATTTTCTAGTTACAGTGCATGAAAATTCACTGTACTGTTTTCCCTAAGCTTGTTATTATTACAGTGCAGGAAAATGCGCTTTACTGTTCTTCCTAGACTTCTTATTACTGTGCATGAATATGCATTGTACTGTTCTTCCAGAGTCGTCTTATTTGACTTCTTCTAAAGCAGTTAATGCAGCCTTAACCCTTTATGAAAACTGTTGCGTAGGTCTTACTTAGATGTGGGCTTTGTACTGTATTTTTCCTCTTTGTAACTTTTATACTTTTTAAATGAAAAACTATTAAAAATGTCCCCACAGACTTAACATTGGGGTGATTACACTACATCAAGCAATTAGAAGGCCAGGCCAGTTGTTCAGGCCACCTGCAGCAACTGTCTGTCTCAGGTTTTAAGCTGAAACTGTTTCAAGATAAAATTCCTCACTACAATAATTCACTATGAAATACTGTAATGTAACCATTAAAACTACTCAACTATTTAACTATTCAGCCATCCTACAACTGTTTTGAAATAAAAGTCCTCACTGGCAAGTTAGCTAGTTGGCAATGTTAGCATATCAACATCCATTAAACTACACTATATTGCCAAAGGTATTGGGTCACCTGTCTTGACTCACATATGAACTTAAGTGACATCCCATTCTTAATCCATAGGGTTTATCATGTTGGTCCACCCTTTGCAGCTATAACAGTTTCAACTCTTCTGGGAAGGCTTCTCACAAGGTTTAGTTGTGTGTTTATGGGATTTTTTTTTACCAATCTTCTAGAAGCGCATTTGGGAGGTTACACACCAATGTTGGATAAAGAGACTGGCTTTCAGTCTCTGCTCTAATTCATCCCAAAGGTGTTCTATTGGGTTGAAGTCAGGACTCTGTACAGGCCAGTCAAGTTCATCCACACCAAACTCATCCATGTCTTTATGGACCTTACATATTGGAAGAGGAAGGGGCCATCCACAAGCTGGGCTTGGCTTCTTCGTTTCAGTGAAAGGAACTCTGAATGCTTCAGCATTAACCAATTTTGGACAAGTCCATGCTACCAACTTTGTGGGAACAGTTTTGTGGATGTCTCGAAGGCGCCTGGAAAGATCTGAGCAGCTTTGCATCACGATCAATTTAGAATGTCTTATTCTGATCTTACAAACGTTGTTTGTAACTTGACAGTGAAACCTTATTTCACTGTTTAGACACATTCAAGTTCTACATCTGCTGGAAATTGTAATGGAACGTAAAATGGAACGCACTTAAATTAAGCTGTTCAGATCTTTTCCAGGCTTCTTGGAGATGTATCTGTGCTGACAAGAGTGCTTTCCTTAGTATAAAGTCCTTTGAACATTTGCTCTGCAGGCTGGTGCCTTAACATCGCTCAATTCTTGATGGCATTGCATTCTCAACATTTCTAAGAAAAAGAGAAGATCTGCGCACCGGAGAGCTCCCAATAAAGTTTGTTTTTATTTACTCAGTAACGTTTCGAGCCTTTACAGCCCCTCCTCAGATGCACTCTTTTGTAAATTATCCTCTGGCCCTCCTGTTACCTCAGCTTGCCACCATTCACTCTTCATTAACATTCTCTACTGTATGTCCAGTTACAGCCTCTGTTTGTTCTTGGTCTTGGATTTTGTGAAATAAATGTCTAAATATGTGACTTATAGTCTGGTGCAATTTTTATATGTTTTTTTCCTCTTCATGGCCCTTTTTTGGACTGATGCGACTTATACTCCAGAACAACACATAGTCTGGAAAATACATACATTGGAAGACTTCACTATACCCACTGTTGTGGAAAATACCACTACTCAAATACTACTAAATGTAGCACTGTGGACAAAAAGGTACATCGCCTACTACTATCTGCAACAGAGACAGGGGGTGATGGGATGCGTCTTTACAAGATATGAGTCAATATAGGAATAGCCTCCCCTGAGCTAATAAAAAAATGTATATTAACAATCACCCTGTTGTTGCTGGCAAATGGAATAATGCAATGATCAGTTTGACATTTGTTTTTGTTTTTTCAACAATCGCTCTCGCAGAAAAACTTGGCAGACTAGTAGCTACCTATGCATCAGGGTATCTGGAAATAGTTTGATTAATAAACTTTAGGAGAAAAACATATGACAAGAATGCTCACCAGGTCCTTTTATTTCTGCTGAAGTTGACACAAAAGCAGTTGTGGTCTCTTCGGTTCTTGTTGTTGTTGGCTCTGGAGATGTTTCCGCACTACCTGATGGAGATGTTACAGTTGTTTATGATAAGGGGCTCATCCACTGAGGAAAAGGAGGACAATCCTCCCTAAACTTTTCAGGGAAATTAAAGTAATAACATCTATATACATTTAACCAACACACATGTTAGAACAACAAATTACTTTTTAAACACAACATCACTGAAATCTATTAAAGGGATAATCCGGAGTGAAATGCACTTTAGAAATGTTAGTAAAGTGTTGTTAAAACGTTGCTAGCTGCAGCAGCGACATTTCCGGAAAGGTACTGACTTGATTAAATTCATTCTGGACTCTCTATCCGACCACATAAAGACGTGGGGATACTTCGGTTTGGCTTTAGGGACCCTCTACTCACTACCACGTAAGTGTAGTGTTGTTTGGAACAGTAGAAGAGGTATAAAAATAGCGTTTTGTAGCGGCGAAAGGACACGCCCCGGTCACTTCCAGCCTACGAGTTTTGGCTAAAAACGGTGAGCTCGAACTTTCTCAAAATACATCCGAATGACATGATTTTGGTGTCAACTCAACGTATGTACCCCCAATAGTCCGAAAAATTGATCTAAAGTGCATTTCACTCCGGATTATCCCTTTGAGTTCCTGAAAATGACCTCTACCATAATGTAAAGCCCGGTATAGGAGGCTACCAGGCGTCAGCGAGCACCCTCATCTAAATTTGCAGCAAAGTTCAGATCATGTCATTATCTGAAAAAGTTTTCAGGCAAAAGACTTCACATTTTATGTGAATGAAAATTTCTACCTACAGTATTCCACATGTACATTTGTATGCTGTATGTGTTGATACTGACTGTGTAACAATCTTGTGAAATCAGAAGAAAAATTGCAGACTATTTTCAGACGCCCACATTGGGCTCCCCATCACACAATTTATAAACAAAATGTTTGGCAAATGACTACATCTATCTACAGATGTGTTTAAGCTGTCTTTCAAAAAGTAATTAAGAGGTGTCTATATTGCATTTTTGATGGAATCATTGTAACACAAAATTAAAAAATAATACATTTGGATGACAGAGGTATGACAAGCTATGCTAACTAAATGAACGCATCTCCAGAAAGAGTATGAAATGGGCTCTCAGACTATGGCTACAGTTATTGAAATTTTATTTTTGAAATATTGGTCTATTACAACAATTAGCGTTGTTTTTTTTGTGCTATTATTTCATAATTTCATAACACTTGTCTTATTCCTAAGTACCAGATGTTTATGTCTGAAACAGTTACACATTTCATTTTTGATTTACTTGCTGGATGATGAACTAATTCAATATTTCCTGTATTTCCTGAATAAATTGCTGTCACTATGGTGAGGATGGAGTAGGAGATGGAAACAAATTGACAAGCGATTTATTTTTGCAGAGAGGAAGCGCAGGACTGGGCAGCAATCATATTTTGTACCACTCTAGGCCTACATCTAGTTTAATATGCCATTAAATCATAGCAATAAGCTTAAATGTGGGCTTAACACCCTCACTCTCTGCACAATCACCCCACCCAGCAGCATACCTTCCTCTTCTTCTAAAAACTGCCACTGTGCTGAAGTTGACCCAGAAGCTGTGGTCTCTTCGGTTCTTGTTGTTGTTGGCTCTGGAGATGTTTCCGCACTACCTGATGGAGATGTTACAGTTGTTTAAGAAAAGAGGCTCCTCCATTGAGGAAAAGGAGGACAATCCTCCCTAAACTTCTCAGGGAAATTAAAGTAATAACATCTATATACATTTGACCAACACACATGTTAGAACAACAACAAATTACTTTTTAAACACAACCTCACTGAAATCTATCAAGTTCCTGAAAATGACCTCTACCATAATGTAAAGCCCGGTATATAGGAGGCTACCAGGCGTCAGCGAGAGTACTTTGGATGACTTCACTAGACCCAGTCATTTGAATTATACTCATTGATCACACCTCTTTTGCAGTAGAAATAGAGCGCAGACACCCCTGACTAATGTTCACTCTCAAAGTCTGGTGATAAGGCTAATGAATTATGGGGGTCATTCCACCTCAGTTCAACAAATGCCTTATGCTTGACCATCTCAGATTTGCTTCAAAATTGTACCAGCTAAAGAGTAACCATTTAAACTAACTTAGCCACAATATTAGCTTGATACAGTATACCTAATACATCCAGAGAAAAACATTTTCGCCACATTTTGGCACATTTGCAACCCTCATCTAAATTTGCAGCAAAGTTCAGATCATGTCATTATCTGAAAAAGTGTTCAAGCTAAAGACTTTTTATGTGAATAAAGATTTCTACCCATAGATTTCACATGTACATTTGTATGCTGTATGTGTTGATACTGACTGTGTAACAATCTTGTGAAATCAGAAGAAAAATTGCAGACTATTTTCAGATGCCCACATTGGGTTCCCCATTACACAATTTATAAACAAAATGTTTGGCAAATGACTACATCTATCTACAGATGTGTTTACGCTGTCTTTCAAAAAGTAATTAAGAGGTGTCTATATTGCATTTTTGATGGAATCATTGTAACACAAAATTAAAAAATAATACATTTGGATGACAGAGGTATGACAAGCTATGCTAACTAAATGAACGCATCTCCAGAAAGAGTATGAAATGGGCTCTCAGACTATGGCTACAGTTATTGAAATTTTATTTTTGAAATATTGGTCTATTACAACAATTAGCGTTGTTTTTTTGTGCTATTATTTAATAATTTCATAACACTTGTCTTATTCCTAAGTACCAGATGTTTATGTCTGAAACAGTTACACATTTAATTTTTGATTTACTTGCTGGATGATGAACTAATTCAATATTTCCTGTATTTCCTGAATAAATTGCTGTCACTATGGTGAGGATGGAGTAGGAGATGGAAACAAATTGACAAGCGATTTATTTTTGCAGAGAGGAAGCGCAGGACTGGGCAGCAATCACATTTTGTACCACTCTATGGTAGGCCTACATCTAGTTTAATTTGCCATTAAATCATAGCAATAAGCATAAATGTGGGCTTAACACCCTCACTCTCTGCACAATCACCCCACCCAGCAGCATACCTTCCTCTTCTTCTAAAAACTGCCACTGTGCTGAAGTTGACCCAGAAGCTGTGGTCTCTTCGGTTCTTGTTGTTGTTGGCTCTGGAGATGTTTCCGCACTACCTGATGGAGATGTTACAGTTGTTTAACAAAAGAGGCTCCTCCATTGAGGAAAAGCCACCCTAAACTTCAGGAATTTTCAGAGAAATTAAAGTAATAATCTACATACATTTAACCAACACACTTATTAAAACAACAACAAATTACTTTTTAACACACTGTCCCTGAAATCTGTCAAATTGGAAAATTACCGGACGGAGGGTCTTCCTCCTCAAGATCTCCTATTTGATATAAGATCGCCTATTGTAAACCTTCCAAATCCCAGTGGTTTGTAAGATGACATGGGCATGAATGGCATAAGGAAGGAAGCTCCTCCGTCTAGCCAGAAGTTCTAGATTAAGCGCCTTCATCAATGAACCAATCAGTTGAGCTGACTGTGCTGCCAATATCCAATCAGAATCAGAGGGACTGTACCGTGTCAGAAGTTGTGATACTACAGGAAAGACGAGTTTATGGGGATCGAAAAAATCAACTAGGCCTATTCATTTCAGTTGCTTGGATGTTAATAAAGCAAACTTTTTACTGAGCAACCAACGTTGTATAACTCATTGACATGCAGGGTCAGAACGGTGTATTAAAAAAAAGTGTATAAAACTTTAAAGGGATATTCCGCCATTTTTGGAAATACGCTCATTTTCCACCTCCCCTCGAGCAAAACAATCGATATTTACCTTGTTCCCGTTCATCCAGCCATTCTGTGAGTCTGGCGATACAACTTTTAGCTTCAGCCTAGCATAGATCATTGAATCGGATTAGACCATTAGCTTCTCGCCTGCTAGCTTCATGTTTAAAAGTGACTAAGATTTCTGGTAATTTTCCCATTTAAAACGTGTCTCCTCTCAAGTTAGAAAGTGCAATAAGACCAACTGAAAATGAAACCTGCCGTTTTTCTAGGCTGATTTGACATGGAACTACACTCTCATCTGGCGTAATAATCAAGGCAACTTGCAAACGTACCATAGGCGCAGTGATATCTTACGCAGCATCTGAAAATAGTCCCCATAGACAACAAGCAGTAGTAGTGCCAGTAGCTGCAAGTTGCCTTGATTATTACGCCAGATGAGAGTGTAGTTCCATGTCAAATCAGCCTAGAAAAACGGCAGGTTTCATTTTCAGTTGGTCTTATTGCACTTTCTAACTTGAGAGGAGACACGTTTTAAATGGGAAAATTACCAGAAATCTTAGTCACTTTTAAACATGAAGCTAGCAGGCGAGAAGCTAATGGTCTAATCCGATTCAATGATCTATGCTAGGCTGAAGCTAAAAGTTGTATCGCCAGACTCACAGAATGGCTGGATGAACGGGAACAAGGTAAATATCGATTGTTTTGCTCGAGGGAAGGTGGAAAATGAGCGTATTTCCAAAAATGGCGGAATATCCCTTTAATGGCAGCGCTAGGGTGGGCTTAAAGTAGAAAGAGTTTCCATGTTTGTATCTGTACTGACAGAATTCGCCAGATTTCTCCTTCAACCCTCATTCTCTGTACACCCCCAACAACCCTGCAGCACACCTTCTTCTGCTTCTTCTACAGTCACCAGCCACCACTGTACTGCAGTTGACACAGAAGTAGCTGTTGTCTCTTCAGTTGTTGTTGTTGTTGGCTCTGGAGATGCTGCTGTAGTTACTGTTGTACTCGATGGAGATGTTGAAGTTGTTGATGATGTTACTGCAGTTGACACAGAAGTAGCTGTTGTCTTTTCAGTTGTTGTTGTTGTTGTTGTTGTTGTTGGCTCTGGAGAGGCTGCAGTAGTCAGTGTTGCTGGAGATGTTGCAATCGTTGAGAAACCTACAAAAGTACACATGGCAAAATGTTACATACTGGTGTTTTAAATTGAGAAGTGTAAAACAAATGTGTACACTTTTTATCGAAAGGTTTGAAGGCTTTTGATGTTATCTGTGTGTGCAGGAGAGGCAATGTTGCAGTATAATTGCAGTACATGTAAGGCTGTACAATTAATTGAATTTCAATTTTTTTTATCTCGATTCTGGCACCAAACAATCACAAAAATAGTACAATCGAGATTTAATTTTTTATTTTGCCACATTACTCGACACGCCCTCTCAGTACACAGGCCACTTTTTTTGCATGTGTGTGTGCTCGTGCAGTCAGTAGCATCAAGAACCATGCTGATATTGTTACTAGTATTCTCTGCTAAGTTTGTTATTATCACTGCCAATCGAGGCGACCAAACCAAACTACTCAGAGAATTTATGGGAAGATGCCTAATCTAACATTAGAACATGCAAGAAGAGAGTTGGTGAGAGTTATACTTTAATTTGGGAGAGTGCAGCCTGATAGCTCATGCTAACTTGGGGTGGTCAAGAAATGGGCTATATACAGTAGCCTATAGGCCTACTAACGTTGAAAGTTTTGCATAGCTGCTTTAGATAGATAGATAGATAGATAGATACTTTATTGATCCCCCAGGGGAAATTCATTTACGTTGTTTAAGGAGCATTGTGTAGTATTTCATTAGCTAAAATCAATTTCTTCATTCATAAATGTGTCCTCATTGGTGTAAAATTACCTCTGCCAAGATTTGACTTCTCCTCGTAAGCGAAGGAGATGTATAGGACAGGTAAGTCCTTTTCATTTGTCTTTTTATCCATCCCCCCTTCTTTCTTCCGGTCATAGCCCCTCCTTCTAATTAATTTTGTGAAGGAAACAGGGACAGAATGATGGAGGAATGAAGGAGAGACCAACGAGAGACAAGGGCTGTGTCTGAAACATAAGTACACACACTGGGCAGTGTGCATTTTCCGGAAGTTACGTCAGAATAGACTGTCCGAAAGTCAAGCGCTCTCACTAGATTGGTACTTCGTTTGGCGTGATTTCCAAGAGTGCATAGATGCATCTTTTTTGGCCTCAGATATCCCATAATCCATTGCGCAGCGCAGGTCAAGCTCCACACGTCATGCAAAACGTCAACACACCCCCCTCCCCGAGTCAGGTGACGCCAACTAGTTTGCGTTGTCCAAATGTAGGTAGGGACACATACTGAGGAGTAAGCTAACTGAGACGCTACTGGAAAGAAGGTACTATCCAGCGTGCACGCTTGACTTTTGGACACGGCCAATATGTCCTGCTCACTCACACATCATGTTTAAGAGACGTCAATTACTGGTGATGCAGCGCATCACCTCTTAGTCTAGAATAAACAGACACTAAAAATGTCATATGAACATGGACTCTTTCCAATTATTGACACTGATAATGAGGTAGTGTTTGATGGTTCTCGAGACATGAACGAATACTACTACTGAAAAACAAAAAAGTACAGAATCTCAATTACCTCACTTCTTGTGGGTGTGGATAATGGTATGTATACAAAAGTTGTTTGTCTTATGGAGGTACATACACCTACCAAGTTTGGTGGGTATAGTTGAACGTACATGTATATGCCAACAACATAGCAGTGACATAAGGGGGCGCTATGGAGTGCCTGGGCCAAAAGCAAAGAATTGTTATTGCTAAATTACAGTTTTTTACGATTGTTTACACACTAAAATATTTCTTTTCACACAATTCGCAAAATTTTACTCCAAGGAGCAAAACACCTCCACAGATTTGCACAACATTACACACAATGTCTGCTTCACCCTTTTTTCAAAACATTACACACAGTGATTTGTAAAACTCTACACACATTTCCACACCTTAGACACAGATAAGGATTGTGAGGTTACTTCCTTGTCAATACAAAGCCCCGGATTGCCAATGACTGCACTAATGAACGAATTGGATAATCACATCCACCAGGTGTGTAAGCACACATGTGCAAAATTGAAAACGCAGCACTCAGGTGTGCTATACAGTCTTGTTGCTTTTGCAGTAGTTGCTCTTCAGAGTCAAAGTGTATGTACTTTATGCAGTAGTTTTTGTTTGTCTACAGATTTTATTTGTTCAATTGATTTCATTGTTGGTTGATTACTGTAACTGATTATGGTTAGAAATATTGTAAGTATTGAAAGAGATACTTGAAATATTCAGTCTACAGCAGTCTTCAGTGTTGTACAGTGCAAGTGCAAGTTTATAGACCTATGTACACTTTCCCTATGTCGAACTAATCATGAAGAATGTTGTGGGTTTGTCACTATTTTTTGGACATCTAAATGATCCCTTACATAACAATGTCTGGGCAAAAATCTAGCACATGCTATTTCCTAATTTTTCTTTTTACAAATGCGTTTTGCATTTATCACTGCAGTGTGAAACTGGCTGCAATAGTGTCTGATCATTGAGGACTGTGTTTGTTAAATGACAACTAATAGCATTTTTACAAATATGTGTATATGTTTTGACTGAAGTGTGTATGTTTTGACTGAAGTGTGTTTGTTTTGACTGAAGTGTGTTTGTTTTGACTAAAGTGTTTCATTTTGCAAAGAATCTAGGAATTATGCAAAATGAGTGTGGCGTTTGGATACCTGTGCTTAAATTTTGTTAAAAAGAACTCGGTTTGAAAAATTGTGTGTAAGCAATTGGAAAAAACTGTAAATCTTAACAATGGCCATCCTTCCTGGTTTAGTCTGCATTGCTTCAGCCATGTTATCAGTCATGCTTCAGTGAGTCCCAAATCTAGTCATGCTTGGTGAAAGGAGATATGAGAGTAAAGTCTGGATTTGTGCCAGCAGGTTGACATTCCTTCTCTTTGTGTTTGTTCTCAGAGAACAAAGCAGGCAACACACAAACAAAGATTAGAGGGATAAGTAAGTTAATCCTTCCATGCCAGTAACCATTTGGACTGTGTTAACAATAACAGTCATGTTTATCTAGAAACGATTCACTGAGTGAATGTGAGTGGATTAACAGGGAGGGGTTAGTATTATTTTCTCGTCTTCCAGAAGAAAATGACCCCTGGAATGCCAGAGTTTGCGCACTCATAGGGGAAAGCAGAGCAATGGAGCAGCAGTTTGTGTTCTCTCTCCTGTTTAAGCTGAAACAAGTGAGGCTTATCTTCCCCATTTAGACTATTATCTCTTAAAATTAGAATCAGAATATTAGAATTACCATAATTTACCGTCTTTCAACTAAGGTTTATACATTGATCTAACAAATGTTCAGCCATGATGTTAATACATTTGGGCGGGCTACACATCATTTCTTTTCTTCATTCTTGTTTTGGATTAAAGCTCTAACTGATTCTGTTTCATTGGGCCACTGGGTCCCTTGTGAGCACTCAACCCAAAATTGAGTGGTTTCATACATGCCATGGATAGCTTGATGCCAGTAACTACCTGAAATGTAATATTTTCAGACAAAAGTTTTTTGTGTTTAATAAACTGCGGTACATACAGAGATGCGGTCAATACCTGATTGTATTGTTGCATAGAAAACTATTATTGCGTCTTATACTTTCATGTTATTACTGGACTTTCTAGTTTTAATGAGGAACTATGCAAGGTTGGCGATTTCTTCGCTGTTTTCTCGTTTTACGCTTGCAGGTTTCTCTGCAGAGCTTTCCCTACAGCTTTAGTGGGTATATTTGACAAGACTCCTCAATTGGTTAGTCTGCCTTTTCATGAGCATGATCACGAGGCTGCGAGACTTTCTGTGTGACAGTGCACTGACCTGCCAGACCAAAGTTGCAAGGGTGGTTTTTCCGCTCACAGACGCTAGTGGAAGTGAAACGGCCACCATTCAACCCGAAAAAAGGCATTTAACCATTCCAATGACTTCGGAAGCTGTTTAATTAAAGTAAATTAAGCTAAACAAAATTGCATAGTTCTCCTTTAAGAAAAACATTATTTGTGTAGACTCATCAAAAGACTGATCATGTGTCAACTGACACATTGTATTTATTATATTAGTCGTAAGATGATTGTATAAGTAGCTGTTCATACTTTATGCATGTATGTATACACTTTATGGAAAAATAAAAAAAAAGCTTAAGTCTAATTGAATTCTGAATGTGTTGCCTACCTTGTGCTGCTGAAAGGCTGACACCTGTTTATGAAAAAGAGCATAAAATGTTAGCACCAGAACATTAACATAACCATATAATGTTATAGCACCAGTGGAATGGCACAAATCAGTGAAATTTAATGTTACATCTGTTGTGAGTGGAGGAATCTGCCTTACCCATCATCAGCATTACTGCAGATAGGACACACACATAGACAGTGAAGCCCATGGTGACTGCTGCACCTGGTCTCTCTCACAAGTAAGACAGGGAACACTCTTCTCAGCAGCTGATATCTGCACAGCAACATCACATCCACAAAGACAAAATAATGCTTAATTGCCATTCAATACCTTAGCATTAACAATTCTCAACACTTTTCTTGGAGGCACAAATGCAATCATGTGAAACAGTCTCAGCAGTAATAAGGTAGTAAAAAAGTAGAGAACGCAGGCTCTGACAAACAAGGACAAATGTGACCCTGCAAAGCGAAACCAGTCGTTTCGGTAAAATTTACAAAATTAAGTTATTCTGCTCACGTGAACGGCCATAAACTAAGCTTTCCAACGATATATATATCGAGGGTATTACACAAATTATCGCTAAGCTAACCGCATCCAAAGTTGACCCTGCCATGATGCCAGAAGAGGAGAAATCACCTTTTTAAGCAGTGAGTGGACAACTGGAATGATTGCAAATGTGTTGAATCTTCGCCGGGTTTAACAGTCAAGATGTTTTTCCGTGAAATTAGTGCACGATATGAAACTGTAGACTGTATACTGTCGAATTATGCAAAAACGTGAAATTGAGCATTTTAACCCGGAAGTTTGTTTATTGTGGATTTTCTCAAAATAACGTTGTGCGCAAAGCGACTGATTTTGCTTTGAATGGTCACAAACGCTTCGGGCCTAGCCCATCATCAGTGTCTCAAATTAACTTGAACTTTTCTTGGAGTAACGCACCGGGCACAACCAAGATTATTAGACAAAAGGCGCAGACGCCATCTCAACCTACGTCAGCAGTAATAAGTACCCATTGATTAGTCTATGGTTTACTCACCAAAGGCTGTACTACTGACTGTTAAAGCCATTGTTTTAAGTACTCAAAGCCTACTTGCAAAGATAAGCTTCTCTCTATTAGCATTGAATCAAAAATGCAACAAAATGGTCAGATATCGTCACCATCAATTTCACCTCTGCAAACATTATATACGATTAAAATCAACTCAACTATCCCAAAAATTGCATCAAAAATATACTCAAATACATTGTACATCTTACGTAATGTGGTTGAGGTTGTGCAGAATAATATGATGTCAACGCTCTTGTTCTTCTCTCCTGGGTCTCTGCTGGATCAATGACATCTGCTCCCATCTATCTCATTTATATATGGGCTGATGCTGTTTACTGGCTACTATTTCGCACGCAATCTTCAAACCAGTTCTACTGATTTTTATAGGTCTCCCATAACCCTCTCTCAAATATTCACTTCTCTTCCTTGATGCCTTGACCGGTGTCAGATGAATCTCTGAGTAACCTAGATGTGACCTGGAGGCAGCGACGAGAACTATTGGCAAATCCAGCTTTTAAAGTTACATGTAGAACAGAAAATGTATGAACAGAAATCTGCTCATTAAGAGTGACATGAGGGGACGCAGGCCTCATTGATGTAAGCACAAGCCACAGCTTTTCATGAAATAGAAGATTTAAAGGATATCAAGCATCACTGAAACCAGTTATCTGCCAATTGGCAGCAGTTGAAAAACAATTGTAGGGATTTAATCATGATCTCACTAAAGCGTGTCCTGAAACGGATGGTGTAATCTGTATAGACAGAGAGAAGTCAAACATCATTCCACTTTGACATTTCTGTTTTCGCTCTCCTTCTACCAGTTCCACTCGGAGGAAAGTCCATATAAGGAGATTGTGACGTAAAGTCTCGACTTTCCTTCCAGTCCAGTTGGTTAAAGTGTTCTTAACAGTCTTCTGTAATGAACTCTGGGTATGTACGTTGTTGATGCTTCGTTTTATGTGTAGAGACCCTGAGCAAGCTGACGAGGTTTGGTGCTGTTGTGAGCAATATTACTGGTTAAAAAATGCTATTTGGGAAGCGTTTAGTTCGCCGCCCTTTGCTTATCCATGTTTGCGATTTGGGCCTATAGCATATAGAGAGGAAAGCTCTGTAGTGAGTGGTTGATCAAAGAAAAGTCTCCGTGGCTTATTTCATGTGTTGTAGTGCAGAAGAGATGGGGTCAATTTTTTGCCCGAGTTACGCTTTAAACGCTGATAAGACGGATGTTTTAATCAAGCTCCAGATGCTGTTCCTGTGATAAACAGCATCGTGCCCTTGTCATCTGCTGTTTGCCCAAGTCTACGAACCCTAGGGGTTATTTATATCTCTGAGACACTGTACACACGTTATATCTACTAACTTGTGCAACACCTTGTCCGGTGTGTCTCTTGTATTTGTCTGCGTTTATATACGAACAGTCTGTCTTTGTTGTGATTGTGTGTGTACCTGTCTGTGGTGTTGTTGCAAACCAGCACATGGAGTGTGGAGAAATTTCTATCCACTGTGCAACAGCTTGTTGTGTGGTTGATTGCCAGGAGATGACTGGAGATGCTCATCCATGCCTTTGTTTTATCCTATTTTGACTATTGTACTCTTCTCTTCGCTCAATAAATCTGTCCTACACCACCTGCAGTCACAAGATCAAACAAACACACCCATATCACCCCTCTGCTCTGCTCCCTACACCGGCTCCCTGTAACTTCCCTGTAATTCAAAATTCTCACCATAACATATAGATGACATATATCATTTAGCCAATGCACTCACCTACAGATGTGTGGAGACAAAATCTTTGCCTCTCCTTCCCTCAGACTCTTTTGGCTAATTGGAATGCTCTTCCAATTAGCATTAAGTTTGCTGAAAGTGTTGAGTGTTTTAAGGGGCAACTGATGAAGTCATTTATTTAGGTTAGCTATTGAGTAATGTCTGTTTATACCAACCTGTTGATATATTATTCCTTTTAAAGCAACACTAAAGCAATTTTCCTCGGTCGCACTAATGCTATTTGTTTATCCAGCAAATAATGATGCCCACAGACAAGATAGATAGATAGATAGATAGATAAATTGACTGATAGATACTTTATTGATCCCCAAGGGGAAATTCAAGGTCCCAGCAGCTTAAGACACCACACACAACATACACTACAATGTTAACAGGAAAATACAAAGCAAATCATCAAATCAACAATCAGCATGACTAAAGGAGCAGTAAAATACTAGAGATAAAGATGTGCATGAATGTACTGGGGATTGGTACTGTGATCCAGTATGAGGTGTGTGTCAAGTTGGTAGTGCAAATAAGTCCAACAGTGCAACAGTGCAAGATTAAATTCTAGTGACCAGCAATAATTATGTACAGTACAAAAATTTAAGCATAGTAATATAACAGTACTAGTGTAAATATATGGGCAATTAAGATAGAGTTTGTTGTATGACTATGAAAGTATGATGTTTTGTGACATTGAAGCAAGTCAAATTTGTAGTTTCTTATGTCTCATTCCATTGTATTACAGAACCGCTACCCGATCTGGTAAATTTACATAGCGCAGTTATAGCCGATAGAGGGCCGCGAAGCGAATGCAGAGGTTACGAGTTACGAACCACTGAAATGATTTTGGGAACATTATTTTAAGGTACAAAAAAACTCTTTAGTGTTGCTTTAATTGTATCCATTTTATTTATTTATTCTTAGATTCAGTTTTACTGCTATGCTTTTATTTCCATGCACTCTGTGATCATGTCTGTATAAATAATATTTATTTACTTACTTTACTTCCTCTAGACAACAATCGTTCTGCTCAAAAATCTTGACATTGCGGCAGTGATGATGCTGCAGATACTGTATGTGGCCTGTGGAATCAGCAGACAAAAACAGATGCAGGTGAATCTACAGATACAGTCTGTTTCAGTCCAGTAGTATCAGATAAAAAGCAGATGCGTGTCAATATGGATACAGTCTGTTGCAGTCCAATGGGGTCAGCAGACAAAATCCACGTGCAGAGATGAGGCACGGTAGGTCGTTGGGGATAGCATCATATCAGTTGCATGTAGCCGGTGCATAGCTATGTGGTGGGAACAGGTTTTACTGCAGGGGAGATGCATGATAGATGGTAGTGCATGGTAGAAGTAATAGATGAATGTAGGAAAATAGGACTGTGTAGTCAGATATTGAATGAAAACCTATGGAGTGACGTTTTTATGTTTTTATTTTTTTTATATTATTATGTAATCTACAGAATAGTCAAACATCATTCCACTGTCACATTATTGTTGTCTGGAATGACATTTTCCACACTGCAGATCAACTTAATAGGAGGTCTGAACACAGTTTAGCCAATCTCACGCAATCACTCCATAACCACAAATATGAGCAAGCAGCCTACCAGTTACCAACCATATCATCACTACCACACACACAACTGCAAACTTAATCACATCAAAACACAAGCACAGACCCACTGCATTGTCTCACAAACAAACAAGCAAACAAGTGCAGAAGCACAGATAGATACACAATGTCGATTGAGTCATTGCAAGGTGACTTATAGTGCAAAACTGCATAGTGGCACTAAAACTTTGTTCCCTGTGTTTTGGTGAGTCAAGAGGTTTGACCATTTTCAAGATTCTCATAGTGCTGCTCTGTCTATGCTCTTTCACGACCTCTCCCTCTCGTCTACTGCTGGGAAAGCTTGGCATTGTGGCAGTGAGGATGCAGATGTGTTGCAGTTCAATGGAATCAGCAGACAAAAAACAAATGCATGCCAATCTGCAGATACTTCATGTTGTAGCCCGGTCTGAGTGGGCAGCTTTACAGCGATGATGTAGGGGTAGTAGCCCTCTGGGTGCGACATCATAGCAGTGATGATAGAAATAGCATGTGCATAGCTATTTGGTGGGAACAGTGCTCTACTGCAGGGGAGATGAAGGTGCATGGTAGTGATAACAGATGCTTATGAACATGTAGGAATGTTGATCTGTGTGGTGAGATAAGGACTATTGAAATCCATTAAAGTGTGAAGTTCTGGGAAACGGTGTAATTTGTGTAGACAGAGTAGCCTAGTCAGTCAAACGTCATTCCATGCTCACATATCTGGGGCCTCATTATGACCGCCGCTAGCATAGCTAGCGAAGCGGTCATATAGTTGTTGTCAAAGTTTTTTTTTTTTTTTTTTTTTTTATTCTTTTTTCCCGTCATTTTTCGTCAACGATTCCCGGGACACCGTAACACCGGAGCGCATGAAACTTGGTGGGCATGTAGCCCCAGTAGAGTTCTATGGAAAATTTTCGTTTCGTCCCCGGGGGTCACTCCACCCCTGCGCTGCCCCCGCCCGAAGCCCAAAAATGACATTTTTTCCTACATAACTACCTGAACCGTGGCACCGAGGATGACAAAATGTTTATGGTATGTTGTTCTCTAGAGCTTGCATCAACTTAGCTTATAACCAGTCATTTGTGATTTGCCCCCCCATCGTAAAAATTGAAAATGCAATGTAATATTGCTTTAATTGCCCCTATCTTCAGATGAGATGTTATGAACTGCACCAGATTTCATGTGTATGATTAACCTGACACCCTCTGGGAGTATGCCAAGTTTTGTGGAATTTCATCCATGGGGGGCTATAAAATAAATGGATTTATGTGTACATTCAGGACTGTATACCCATCGGCCAGTAGATGGTGGTATTATCTGGAGTCTAAATCCCCCCCTGGGGATTTCAAAAACTGTTCCAAACATCTCAATCTCTGCTAGCCTGTCCTAGAAACATATAAGTGACACCATTAGAAACCTTTAATCAACTAGTTTCCAAATATGTTTTAAAAGAGAATGGTTGCTCTGGGTGCAACAAACATGCAGGAACACACACACACACACACACACACACACACACACACACACACACACACACACACACATAAATACACACACACACACGCATACCTACACACACACGCACCACTACATACACACATGTACATAAAACATTATACAAACACATGCACAAACACGCCCACACGCATGCACACATACACCCTTACACACACACACACACACACACACACCTACACACACACACACACACACATGCACACACACATCTTTGAGTACATTTTGTGAGACCACCGGAGCTGAGAAGTGAGTGTGTGTGTGATGTACTATAGTGTGTGGGTGCGTTTCTGTGTGCCCATCTGTGTGTTTGCATGTGTGTATATGTGTGTATGTGCATGTTCTGTGTGTGTTCTCTTTCTTTCTCTCTCTCTCTCTCTCTCTGTGTCTGTGTTATCTGTGTGTATTCTGTGTGTGTTCTCTCTTTCTCTCTCTCTCTCTCTGGGGGTGCCTGTGTGTGTGTGTGTGTGTGTGTGTGTGTGTGTGTGTGTGTGTGTGTGTGTGTGTGTGTGTGTGTGTGCGAGTGTGTGTGTGTGAGTGTGTGCCTGTGTATGTGTGTTTGTGTGTGTGTGTGTGTGTGTGTGTGCACACGCGCGCATGTGAGTGTGTGTGTGTGTGTGTGTGTGTGTGTGTGTTATCTGATATTGGAGTGACAGTGACGGCAGAGAACACAGTGAACATATACTCAGAGACACATTAAACACACACACAAGCAGACACACACTCACACTAGACAGAGAAGCACTCATACACAAAAGCAAGCGCACACATGCACACACTCATTTACATACATAAAAGTTGCAGTAGGGATGGAGTAGGCGATGGAAACACAAGCGTGATTGATATTTGCGGAGAGAATGTGCAGGACTGAGCGGCGGTCATATTGTGTATCGCTTTGCGGTACATCTAGTTTATAAAAGTGTTGCGTAGAAACCATCGTTCATTTGATCTTAGATCATTTCTGATATGATCGTACGTGTGATTCAGAGAAAACGAACGTACGCACAAAAAAACGTGCGTACGCCATGCACTCTTGCAGATGTGGCCATTATAAATCGCAAATGAACTTGAATTTGTGCGCAGCCGGGTAATTTTAGGTCTCCGCCTTGTACACGCCCCCTCATCAATATCATTAGCATAGGCTTTAATGCAATCAATGGCTGAGTTGTACCTAAAATACATATATTGAAAACTGTAAAGGCCTAGCCTATGCCATCTGATGTTAACCTATGTTTATGCGCTGTTAGTTCGAATAATTAATTATAATTTTCCAAGCAGCGCTTTCTGGAAAGAAATATGCATCCATGTCCATTGTCCTCTGCTTGCTTTTATTCCTTCTGCTTGCAGTAATGTAGTAGGCAATGTGTGGCAAATGTAGGTTTACTTTGGTAATAGAACATAGTAGGCTACCTTATGACGGAAATACCTACAGTACATCATACTAATTTAGGCCTATACTGTACATTATGGTACAGTATGGCGTTTCCAATATGACCCAGGGTTAGATACTGCCCATGTAGCCTACGGCGGACTACATTATAAGCGAGATACTGTATGTCATGTAGACCGAACGTTTATGGATAGGCTATGTTTTTACTGTATAGCGAATAGTATAAGTAGTTCACCGGTCATTCTTCATTCATTCTGCGCGTCGGGATTCAAGCAATATCGATGTCAGCGACTGTTTACTTTCAAGAATGTCCAGTGACCTTTAGGCCTATCTTTATATATTTTTATATTTTAGCCTGCATTATCCTAATTGTTATTATCCACGTATTGCCATCTGGTCTTGGGCACTGCCATCAGACACAGGCTATGCAATCAGACGCGTGCTATAACTCATTGCAACTCGGCCGCAATTATGAAGATGCAAAACTCTGCTTTTCAGAGGATAGATTATGTCTATTTACCTTTATATATTTTTATATAAAGTGGGTAACCCATGAATTCTGTGATCACGGTAATGCGCCTGTGCGTGCGTTTGATAAAGGCAACAATGCAATTACCGTGAGAATGGAATATTAACACCAAATTCTTGAATTTCCCCTTGGGGATCAATAAAATATCTATCTATCTATCTATCTATCTATCTATAGATTATGTCTATTTGCGATGTATAGATGCTGAAAAATACCTGTCCATATATAGCCTACATTATAATATTATCCTTCTGTTGTGGAGCTTGGAATATCATGAACGCAAGTCATATTTCCCTCTTCTAAACAAGCGTAAATGGACACTTTATGGTCAATATCGATGGGAACATTAAATATATAGATGACTCTATGGCCTGCCTGCTTTTTTGAATGCTATGAAATAGATAAGATATAGCCTATGCATGGCACGGGTGTAGTAGTAAAATAAGAAGTGGGTAACCCATGAATTCTGTGATCACGGTAATGCGCCGTTTCATAACGCATTCAGATTCAGAATGTTTGATTATGGTAGAGGATATTATCAAGTGTTTATAAAATAGATAGATAGATAGATAGGCTAGATAGATAGGCTAGATAGGTAGGTAGATAGATAGATAGATAGATAGATAGATAGATAGATAGATAGATAGATAGATAGATAGATTCAAGATTGGTGGATTAAATGGTTCGTGTTGATGAGTGTTCATATTGTGAATGCAGATAATACAGTGTGCTTTTTCAATGTTAAAAGTTGAAATAGGTGAATACGTCTTTGGAGAGGTTGATAAACTCTATTTTTGAAATGCCTGGGGTGAATAAACTGCGTTTACTTACTTTTAGCCTCCACTTTTAGCCTCCACTACAATATTATAGGATTTTTTCACTTTCCTTTTCCAACCTTTTAGAATTAGTTAAAACTTTAACTTCTTTACTTACTACTTACAACTTCTGCTGATATTGATCATGCATATGGTAGAGAACTACATGAGATCGTTGGTCTTCTTGGAATTTTGAGAATTCATCGCATTTGGACCTCAGATTACTTGCAGTACCCTGGCACTACCACAAGGAAATGGTCGTACGTCAGGTTGGAACCTGACGTGGAGATAAGCACTTTTCCACGTCAAAGACGGTCTTTATAAATCTGAGCGTTGCCATGGATTTGAGCGTACGCACGGTCTTAGATCAAATCTGTGCGTAAGAAAGTTTTATAGGTGTCTGGGATTTTCCACCATTCACACATGTGATGCATCTCAAGCAACCAACCATGCTAAAATTGAATGTAAGGCCAGCGATGTGACAGTCAAATGCAAAGGTAGAAAAATTTTATTACACACACTACTGGCGAAGCAATCACCCATATATTCAGTGGAGGTACACTGAGCAGACAATTTCTGTTTTCTGTTCTGACCTCTATGACGTATCAAAACTGCCCTGAACTTCCCTTTCTCACACAGACTGGGCTCAGAGAAGCACCACCGATCACACCACTGATCACTGAGTTGATAAGATGGAGTAGGCTAAGACCAAAACAAAATATGACTATTTCCCTAACTTGAGGAAGCAGCCTCCTGTCTCCAAGGTAACACACCAACTTTCCAGTGTGAATCAATGGAGACTTCAGTGTGTGTTAGACTGAATAAGGTTTTGTGGGGACATCTGTGTATTTTCATCTGAATAAGGCTTTGTGGGGACATCAGTGTATTTTCATCTGAATAAGGTTTTGTTGGGGACATCAGTGTGTATTAGACTGAATAAGCCTTTGTGGGGACATCAGTGTGTTTCTGACTGAATAAGGTTTGTGGGGACATCAGTGTGTTTTTCACTGAATAAGCCTTTGTGGGGACATCAGTGTGTTTTTGACTGAGTAAGGTTTTGTGGGGACATCAGTGTGTTTTTGACTGAGTAAGGTGTTGTGGGGAGAGCAGTGTCTGTTGGTTTAAGTAAGGCTTTTTGGGGATATCAGTGTATTTTAATCTGAGTAAAACCTTGGGACCTTAATGTGAATGTGTTGGTTTCAGTGAAGGTCTTTACACACTGAACACAATCCCATAATTCCAAAAGAATTATACAATTAGCCATCTCAAATTTCTGGGGTCTATTGATATTACCAGATTCCAGGCAATCTCCTCTAAATAGTATGACAAGAAATATTTCTCCTGACATGCTTTCTGTGGTGAACACATTGTGGTTTTCACAGTCACTCCAACTTCTCCCCCAGCCACAAAACTCCTACCTCTCTCCTACCTCTCCTGCTCCTATCTTCCATTTACATCCCCCAATAGACTGATGACCTGCACCTCTGACTCACTCCCTATGTAAACCCCTGTCTCCTCTGTCTTTGTCTGGCCTCATCTGTGATGACTTCCTTGAAGTGTTCTCTGCTCAGCCTGACTCCTGGCCTCCCTCTCCTTCATTTCCCCATGCCTGCTCCTATGCCTTCCTGGTCTCCTCCTGAGTCCCCTTCCCGCTCCTGTTCAGTTAAGTTTTCTAATCTTCTGTGCCTGTGACTCTTTTCAGTTGCCCGTCGAATCATAGCACCCTCAGCGAGCCAAGCTCCCGCATAGCACCGGCAGAAACAAATCTCTAGCGCCGCCACTGTAACCTTGGATCTTTTATCTGGGTGTAATATCCCATTTGTCTGTCTTATTTTAAACTTTACCTCCCTGTACCGAGACTGTGTGCTCTGACAGTGATAAGACACGTAAATATGGATATGGAACAGGAGTAGGACCATACATTTACACATTTTTCCCTTTATTTATAGGTTAATATAAGACATATGTACTAGGGCTGGGACTCGATTAAAAAAATTAATCTAATTAATTAGAGGCTTTGTAATTAATTAATCGAAATTAATCGCATTTTAATTGTATATAAATATATGACCTGAGAACAGTGAGAAGTATTTTTTTTCACATGGATTTTTAGTATAGCCTACCATTGGATAATGACTGAATACATAGGCCTAAGCTTAAGCAACAAAAATATTGTTTATTAATAAGTCCAACAGACCAGTGCAATTTTTGCCATAAAGTGTAGCAATACCATATTTAGAAATAGTACATTTTCAGAAATTCATGTAGCCTATAGATAGGTAGACCTTCTGTAAACTATAATACTGTGATATCCTGTTAATTGTGTCACCTGTTACCTTGAGTTGAGTTCATGAAATTGTTGTGTCGCTTTAAGGGGAACTGGGGGGCGGAGTTTAAGTGTGTGCGTGTGTGCTTGTATGCGGTTCTGAGTGTGAAGTTTCTTTTAGGTCTATGAAAGTTGGACATGGAATTAGGTGCGGTGGATTACTGTTATAAGCGTGAGTTGTGGCTGTAACAGCAACTCGGTTGCTATTTGTTTAATAAATAAAGCTCAGAGGTTTCCCTCAAGTGTCTGGAGTAGGCCTATCACAATACTTTGTCCACGCTAGCAGCTAGCTGCTTTATGTTTTGCACTGAGGTGATACCTGCGGTGATACGTCCTTGTTGCATAGGTTGCACACAACCATGCTCTTATCTACGCTTCCATCCGTTCGTTTTTTGTAACAACATTTCCCATCCACAGGGCAAACCAACGCGGTCACATCAGCTTCTTTGTTCATGTTCACTGTGCCACTGTGGTTTGTTTTGTCTGAACCGAACTCATGCGCGTTACTTGGTGCTCCAGTATAATCGGTCCGTCTGAAACTCATCCAGTGAGAAACGTTCCGCGGTGCAAAAATAAATAGGCATACGATTAAAATGCGTCAATTTTTTTTAACGCATTAATGTTTGTGTAATTAATTAATCGTAATTAACGCGCTAAAGTCCCGGCCCTAATATGTACATTTTATTACATCATATAAGTGATACACATACATGTCATATTTGGATAGCATAGATATGTAGTATACAATATAGATGGCCCTTATAATGACCAAGAACAAATCAAAGCTATCCTGAAAAAAACCCAGGGTTCTAGAACACTCCATATAAGCCCATACATCACAGTATTTGTACATCTTAAAATGTTGAAAGGAACTTTCCTGTAAAAAAATGTGTTGGAAAACCCTGTAGAAATTTTACAACACAGTGTGTGTAGTTTAATTAGATAACCAGACTGACTTTTCTGTTGGTCCATACAGTATGCCCTTCGCCTATTCCTATTACTATGGTTAGGCCTACTGTTCACTGAGTGTTGCAAAGACACCGAATGCAATTGTGCAATGTGCATACTTGTCTCCCTAAGATCACTGTTGAATGAAACAACATATTTTCAATAGACACAAAGGGACATGATGTGAACCAGTGTGTGTGTCAGGCCAGGTAGTTGTGTAGCTGTGCTGTGTGTTGTGTTGTGTAGCTGTTGTGCAACTGTGCTGTATGTTGTGTTGCATTGTGTGTAGGTGTTGTGTAACTGTGCTACAGTGTATGTGTTGTGCTGTGTTGTGTAACTGTAATGTAACTGTACTGTGTGTTGGGTTAAGTTGTGTAGCTGTGTTGTGTGTTAAGTTGTGTAGCTGTGCTGTGTGTTGTGTTAAGTTGTGTAGCTGTGGGGTAGCTGCGCTGTTTTGTTGTGTGTTAGATGAGCAGAGCCTTGACAGGGAGAACAGACAGGAGCAGGACCATCAGAGATGCCGTCAGACCCGAGGCCTTAGACACCCTCACAGGTGGCGGGACAAACACGTTTCTCCCCTCTGAAAAAAAACACACAAAAAAAAAACAATTGAGATTATAGATAGCGGAATGTCCGATATTGCTAATAGGAGGGTAGTTTTCTGGTATCGATAACAAAGACAATTGTTTTCAGGTGAACAAACTGACAAACTGCAACAACACCAGCAAAACTAGTGTCACAATGGTTTCCTCAGATGTTAAAGGTATGGATGCCATCATACAGTATATTGCTGAATTACATTTGGAACAAAGGGGAAAAAATCAGACTACAATGATTACAGTAAATGAAGGACAACAGTCAATGTTGAATCATCATTGTTTACCTTCATTGCCATTGACCAAAACCAGAGGCCCCAGTGAGATGGAGGCGCTGTCATGGAAGTCAACAGAACGACGATGCCTCTGATGGTAACCTGGGTAACAGTGCTGTGAACAGGAAGAGAAAGAGGAAATGTTGCTGGACCAGCTCAGAATAGATGTCCTTTTTACAACCTAAGGTCTATTTACTGTAGTTAACAACTTTAAACATCACTGAATGGACTTACAGTAAATGCTAAGGGGGCAGGGAGCATGTAAAAAAGCTATTTTATACCCCAGACAATGCTAATACACTTCTGTGGTAGTCTGGTGAAGGCCTCTACAAACAAACCAAAGTTCTGTAAACCATTAGAAGTGTAAAGAGAGGTTATAACAAGACCTGTATCTGCAGGAAGAAAATTCCCTGATTTCCTGATTCGGAATTGTCAAAACAGTGAGTGCATTCAATCTTGCATCGCTGCTCAGATCTGGCTAAATCGTACGATTCAAATATGGCTTATGTTTATCGAACACTCCCGCTGATTCGATGATAATGGACCCGGAAGCCAGGGATTTTTCTTTTCTGGTTACTACTTGATAGGCTAGCTCCTTAGCCACTATGCTGCCACTACTACAATGTCCCCCTGCTGTGGTTTGCATGTGTTGAACTTACAGCTGTGCAGTCATTGTTTGCCATCAAGCACAGGTGGATGCTGCAGTGCAGGTAAACCCTGGAGGAGTTTGCATGGAAGGTGAACATCCTGAAGGAGAATCGGCCTGTTGTGCTGACCCCATTCTCCACCAGCTCCACTGTGTTGTCATTGGGGTTAGCACACCTACAGAGACAGACACACATCCAAGTGATGACAACAGCAAGGCTTATGTGTTCTGGGTTGGAAAAGGGGAGGAAGACAAAATAGGAATCCTTTCTGTAATATCAATGCCTATAATTTACAAGAGCGTCGTCCGCAGAGTAATTTTTGATGAGGTTTAAGCACATGTGCTTGCAGGGACCTTATTAATTTACAGGTGTGATAGTCTGGTAGTACGGAAAATAACAGGTAGTAGTTGACTGGTATTTAGCAGATGCTCCTGTCCACATAATCACACCGTGGGTTCAGGGATCAAACCTCAGTCTGACTACTTTTTAGTGGTGGGGGGAAAAATCAATTCTGTTCAGTATCGCAATATACAATGCACGCACTTATATTGATACTAGAAGCTCAAAGTATCGCAATACTTAATTATAGAATTCGATTATCTATTTTACTTTTATTCGAGTCGAGTTTACTCAGGGTTTACTCTGATAACATTAAATTGCTTATTACGGCCACAAGGTGCAACTTGTTGTAGCGTTTCGTTGTGCATTCAACTGCAATTTCAAACAAAAATGGCCTCACATTTAAAAGCGCTCCGTCTTCTTTCACTTTCACGAAAGTGTGGGTGTATTTCGGTTTCAACAAAACCGAATAGTAAGGACGTTGACATGCACCATGTTATTTTCCTCATTTTTTGTAATGCCTTTGAATAATATGGGAGACGTGAATAGCAATATATCGGAGAATCGAATCACATTACTTGTTGTATCTCAATGTCAAGAATCGCAATAATATCGTATCGTGGCCCAAATATCGCAATAGTATCAAATCATCTCTTTTTTTGCCAATTCTCCCCTACAACTACTAGTCTGTTACTTTATAGTAGGTGGTAGTCTGGTATTAGGGTAAAGAACAGGTGATATTCTGGTAATAGGGTGAAGAGCAGGTGAGTCTAGCAGTAGGTGTGTTATAGGTCTTCATTTCTTACTCGTTTCTGATGAGGTCCCATCGGATGTGGTAGTTTGGCTGATTGACAGGAGTGGCCCAGCAGGAGTCGATCACTATGGCGATCTGGCGGCTATCTACTCCATCCACTTGAACAGCCACGTAGATTTGCTGATTCACTCTCACATTCACCCTCCCAGAGAACGCATGGGAGAATCCTGCATCTTCATAGGGAATCATACGGACATGGTAGCTTCCTTCCCCTCCTGGTAGCTTCTTAGTAATTTGGCTGAAGAAACAAACACATAGAGGATGAATAGTAGAATTCAGTTCATACGAAGTCTTATGATTGTGTTTGATCACTGCGGTAAGGCACTGCAAACTAACATGAAGTAAAGCATGAACATGGAGTGATAGAGGGAAGAACAAACCTCTCCAGTGGGTTGATTTCTATATTCATGGAGAGGGTCTGTGTTAGGGGGTAGACACAGCTGAAGAGCAGGTTTATCTGTCTCTCTCTGCTGATGGGACCGCTGGCTGTGTTGGCCTCCCCATGGATGGAGTTCTCATAGATGAAGTGGGTGCTGTTACTCTGTTGACCAACACACAGCACACACAGGGTAAATGTCCATGACAACTATGATGTTCTGCCGAATATGATATTTAGACTGTTCTTTGGAGGACTTCCAGAGGTAAGATCTTTTGGCTTTGCTCACAGAACAATACCTAACGATAATTCTACACCAAAGAAGAGCTCTGTATGTAATTGCTTACTGTACTGACTATCACCAAGATCAGTAATTATTCTTCTGGATAAAAATACTAAAATAAAAACAATTGAATGTTGCATTCAAATGAGGGCAAAGCTGTTGTACCTTTAGTGAGGTCCCACAAATGTGGTTGTCATTGTCGAAGAGGAACTCCACTCTGCCATCTTGGAGTGTGCCGTTGCAGCTAGGGTCATTGAGGCGGAGGGAGTCAGCCAAGAAGCCTGCCTCAAACAGCTGGCAGCGAGACAAAGACATGGTGCCTGTGCTGCTGGAACAGAACTCCTGAGAGTCTGAGAGAGAGGGTGGAGGAAATAATGACATTTAAAACACTTCTGTTCAACATGCCATGTCAACATCAGCAGCATTAATAGATCTTATGAACCCTTACCATAGCACTCAGGATGAGGTCTCGGGTGATCCTCATTGCAGAAGCAGCCACAGACTCCATCCTTCTGGCCACACCACTCATCCTCAGTGCAGTCCAGCTCTTCACAAGGGTCAACTGCAGCTGTTCAAGAATGCATGATGACACATGTTGCTTAATTGCAAAATCAAGTAATTACACAAAGCCATGGGCAATTATGTGCTTACTGCTTACATAATCACAGGCTCACATGCCTGATCTTTAATGCAATATCTACGTTGTATTACATCTACACATCACTGTAATAGTGAGGCAGACAGTGAAAGTAATGTGAACCTGATGTACTCACAGCAATGCAGTGCAGAACGCCATTCTGGTGTGTGGAGCCCCAGCACATTGCAAGCTGTCTCATAGGCCTCCACTGCTGAGCACAGCATGCTATTGGCTGGTGTGTAGGCACAGAGATCGTACACACAGGAAGTGAAGTAGGCCTGTGGGTCAACATGTAGGTGGCACTGCTGAAATGGGCCACTGCTGTTGGTGATGATGCTGCACAGATCTGTGTATTCTGCTTCAAATACACACGTGTCGTCTCCAATTCGGTCACTGGCTCCACATCTAGGGAAGGTGACGAGAAAGAAATAAGTACTGTAGTAGTAAGAAGTTTTGCTTGTGTGAAGTTTAAAGTGTACCTGGCAGCATTGCCTTTAAGATAAAGGAACAACCGCTCAGATTTTTAGGCCAGTCTGCCAAACAGTTAACATATTACACATTTTTGAGCACGAAGGTTATCTAGTTATTGTCAGTCAATTCATTCTATAGTTTGGAATTCTAAACAAATGTATCATTTTTCCAATAACTCTAACTCACCCAGGACTGCTTGCATCTGATTTCCAACTTTGACCGAATTCATTGTCAGTCTGGGCCAGAGTGCCATTGGGCAGAACTTTGTCATCTGCTGGGTTGCCATTGTGGTTGCCACACATTCCACATACAGATTGGTGATAATCTGGACTCAGTCTGACTAGCAGTCTACTACGACCATCAAACTGGACCACTAGCTCTCCTGAGGCATTCACAACCACAAATCCTGACTCACGAGTCAACTGCGCCAGGGAGCCAACCTGAATGCTGTTTGCATTGTTATCTTGACCATCAACCTAGAAAAAAACAGACAGTTACAGGTGAGGTGGGACAGACATGGTTGCATACTAAACTTCAAAAACATGTTCTCACTGGCTGTACCCTTTTGTGCACAATCAGAGAAGTTCCGCAGTGTAAGAGGTACCTTGACTCTCCTGTTCTGTCCAATGCTGATGTGGCTTTGAACTCCTCCCTGAGAGAGCCACACATCCACAGTGGACACAAACGACACAACTAAGTTGCCACGGTGCCTGTTAGCGGCTACTACACGGAAGGCCAGGGCATCATCACTCATGTTGCCACAGGTGTGGGTAATCTCATAAGCACAGGTGCCCTGGAGTTGGATATTTATAACATGTTTAGAAATGTCAGAATCGAGAACCTCCAGAAACATCTAGAGACATTTTTCTCATATTTAGGATCTCACTTTCTATTCATATTTAGAATTCTGTACTGTCTGTTCTACCTGAAAGTGAGCCACAGCCCCATCAAAGGTGAAGTAGTGAGGGTCTCCCCAGACCGTGCAGGTTGACAGGTGACCATAGCAACCCCGGTGGCCATCTTTGACTGAGCATTCCTGACTGGGAGGGCAAGAGGACTGGATACAGCGAAGGTCATTGGGGGCAAAACATTCACAGCGCTGCGAACAGTCTTGTGTCCAGAACTGTTCTCCGATCTAAGAAACACAAATAACACTGAGATTTAATTTACTTGCTAATAGAAGTGAGTTAATAAAATCACTGTGTGAGACACGTCAGCCTCTTGGTCAGGTTCTGCTTACATCAAAGTAGAAGCCGTCATAAAGACAGCCACACTGCTCCACAGGCACACAGCGCCCCGCGCTCCTCACAAATCCATCATCGCAGAAACAGCCCTCAGCACACGTCCTGTCACAGCTGGCATCAATGCTGCTGGCACAGGTGTGCCCACACTCTGTGCCACACAGATTGTAGTGGCTGTTTTCTGGACACTCCATTTCTGTTGATATAGGTATGGTTTTATCACTTTTCAAATATTCTAATCCACCAATCAAACCACAAACATAATAAGGGCAAGTCAAGGCCTGGAGACTTACGGCAGGTGGAGTTCTGTCTCCAGGGGTAGATGATGACATTTTCTGCTTGGCATGCGCTGACATATGCTTCCATTGCACGGCAGAGGACTTCACTTCTGTCGCCAGACAAGCACACGTCAAACACACAGTCGTTGAAGAATTGCTGGGGGTCCACATGGGAATGGCAGAAGCTCAGTGGTCCATTGCTAGCTCTGAGTAGCTCACACATGGCACGGGCTCTCCAGTCGTCTTGACACACTGGACAGGAGTTTCCACATCCTCCAGTACAGGGAATGCCGTCATCAATCTTCCAGTAGTCCCCGAACTCAGAGACAGAGAGGGCAACAGAGCCTGAACTGGCGTTATGGACTGTAAAGTCATCACCCTGGAAACCGTTGAAGTTACCGCACAAACCGCATGTAGCTCCACTGTAGTTGGATGGTACTGTGATGTCCAACACCCAACGGCCGTCATAACTGACAGTTAGACCAAAGTCTGTTTTCACAAATGTGTGGAGCCCATTGGCATACACTGACACTCTTCCCTGATCAAGAACGATTGGCAAGTTTCTTGTCTCCCCATTCACCTGAAGTCAGAGTTATCATTTGTGAGACATAATTTTATGTAACTTGTTAACAATTGTGTTTGAAAAGGGTGTATACAAAACAGAGGTGATAGATTGTAAAGGCTTGCTTTGGGCTTACTTATCCTAATTTTTTGTTAACAAATCTGTTCAGCATTTGTTGTGCAAACTAAAGCCTAATGAGGCCTCATCCATATGACAGATTCAGAAACTGATTTTACACTGATGACAGAAGAACACTACCCTGCAACTAAAGATTACCTTAAAATAATCCGACAAAAAATAACTTGACCCTCACCTGCACAGTCCCCTGGTTGTATTTTGAGATGTACACGAGATGTCCAGACACATTGACGTAAACAGCCACAGTGATGGAGACTTGCAGACCATTCCATGCCTCGTTCCTGGCCTCTACCTGAAAGTGAGGTAGATCTTGTGTTCCATTGCAAACTGATGCCAGGACGTAACGACAAGTGCCCTGGAAGTCAAAGGTGCGTCTGTCGAAGGAGGTGTAGTGTGGGTCTCCAGAGGCCGAGCAGGTGGCCTCAGGTTTGGGATGGCAGCCATACTGTCCATCCACGACTCGACAAGACTCCTGAGCACCACAAGAAGAGGCGGTGCAATGTGACTGCCCAGTAATGCCATTACACTGGCACAGGAACTGGCACTCCTCACCGTACCAGTAGCGCTCTCCACTCTGTCTGTAACGCCCGCCGTGGTGGCAGCCACAACCCGTGGGTGGCACACAGCGATCCCCACTCAGGAGGAACCCGTCATTACACTGGCACCCCTCCTGGCACTGCTGTGTGCACAGGAAGGGGAAAGACAGGCTTGGGCAGGAAGCAGGGCAGGACGTACCACATAGCTCATAATGGCTGTTAGTTGGGCAGGTTGCATCTATAACAAGGAATGGCAGATCAGTTTCATTTCAAACTTATTTCTTCTGCTATATTTATTATAATATGTTTTAAGAAGTTGAGATTGAAAGGAATTTAACTCCCTTACCACAGCTAGTGATGTTCCTCCATTCCCCAACTGTGACGCCACTCTGTTGGCAAAGTAGAGAGTAGCCACGCAGTGCCTCGCACAGTCCCTCTCGAGCACCTTGCGTCCTCACTAGAGTCTGGACACAGTCTTCAATTCGGCTCCAGGGCTCAAGACTTGCTTGGCACTGGCCAAAAGGCCCATGTGCCCATCCCATGATGTCGCAGAGGTCCCTAAACTGGCTGGTGTTCTGGTAGTGTCCAGGTTCCCAGACCTGAGGTTCTACACAGTGTGTTGACAGGGAGCCATCTCTCCAGCTGTCTCCAAACTGCTGAGAGTCGTTGAGGGGCATTCCAGTTGGGGAGAAGAAGTCGTCATGAGGGTCTCCATTCAGATTTCCACACAGGCCTCCTAGAGTGCCGTTGTAGTTGCCTGGAGCGGTGATGCGGATGACGTGTGGCCAGTCAGCTCTTACCAACACTCCGAAGTTGGTCTCTATGACAACACCCTTTACACTGCTGTGGTAGATGCTAATATGACCGGGGCTGACGCTGAACGGAAGGCCCACTGTTTGCCCATCCACCTGATGGGAGAACATTAGGTTTATACTAGGGCTGGGACAACGCATCGACTTAACCGATTAGTTCGACGCAAAAAATACGTCGGTTCAAAATATGCGAATCGACACGTCGTCAAAATCAAAACAAGGTTGGCGGCAACGTGAGTGACAACTCAGAATTTCAAAAGTGCAAGGCACTGCAGCACGCACTCGTTCCTCTACTGCGTTTCTCTAACTATGGGCCGCGGACGGAGCTGCACCGGTCCGCAATGTAGAGAGACTGCTGGTCTGTGAGGCGTGGAGTGAAATTACAGTAGGCTCGGTGCTTCACCTGATAATTTGCTGCGCAATTGATGAAGCAACCGCGGCCCGACAGAAAAAGAAAACAAAAGTTTCAGCAATCAGGAGGAAATACTTGCTAATTCGATGTGAATAAACATACAGCAACACAATTAAGTGTTGGTATGAGCGTTCATTGAATGCATGCATGTGCGTGTTTGCGCGACAGAAACTGAAACTAATCGATAACGTTGGTGGCAAGTTCCGTTCAACCTACTGTTTAATTATTTAACGACATTTAATAGAACAACGTGGATTCTTGATACAGAGCAGAGTATAGTTCAGTCAGATTTGAATATGGTCAAAAGATTGCAGCTTTAGTCTTTCATCTAAAAATCTCCAGATCAGTGATTTACGCCTATCTGCTCGGCCATAATACATAGACTAAAGTTGGTACGTGCTTCCTGAATCCTTACATTCAGAGATTCAAATGGAATTTCATTAAAAAGCATGTCAATTTTGTCTCCATTTGCCTACCAGAGTTTGATGCTTGCATGAGGGAAACATCCCAAAACAATAGCACCCATATTATTGCTGTTGTTTTCAGAAGTACTGTATTTATCATGCAACCATGCAAAAGCTATTGTAATTATACTGTATCTTACATTACTAGAGCAGGTCTCTGATTTTTTCACAAACTTTTTGTGAACAATGTTAGCATTTAAAACATTGACTGCTTTGAAGTGAAAGTACACTTAATACAGCATAATAATAATTATAATAATGATCATCATAATGATGATTTGATGGGGGTATACAGTATGTGTAGGTGGGCCCTATGGCCCCAAAGACCCAAAGACTTACAATAAGCCTACTTAAGTTGTCATTTTATTGGTGACAGTTGGGATCTAGTCCCCTTCAATTTGACAACACTCCCAGTGTTTTCAAGGCTTCAAGGTTTTATTGAATGCTACCTCTGACTTAGAATGCATTACTTTGCACTTGTCTAGTCTTTCATTTTAGAATTTTAAGAGCAATAAACATACATTGCAATGTTTTATTTCATTCAGATATGTAAATCAACATGTATATATTGCAATTAGTCAATTAGTGGGGAGATAATCGATAATCGAATCGAATCGAAATCGAATCGAACTGAAAAAATGAATCGTTAGATTAATCGATGCATCGAAAAAATAATCGCTAGATTAATCGTTTAAAAAATAATCGTTTATCCCAGCCCTAGTTTATACTACAGATGTGTATCATGGTATTGGAAGTGTGAAACGTTTTTGTATCAGACACACTATTTTTATATCTCTATTTCTTTAAGTGTGTAAACATAGATCCTGTACCTTAGTTGTGCCCCCCTCTCCCATCTCCACCGAGACTTGTGTTCCTTCTGCTTCAAACTTCAGATGTCTGAGAAAATCTCTTGGGCCTGTGGGAACTTTCTCAACAGTTACTTGAAAGTGAGGTAATTGTGATTGTCCCCTGACCCTAGCCAGTGTCAGACTACAGGCACCTGGGTAGTTGAAGGTCTGTCCATCAAAAGTGCGGTAGGACCCAAAGCCCTCCACCCAGCAGGTGGAGTAGCTGACAGGTCTGCAGCCCCGCACACCACCATGGACCCCACACACCTCAAGCTCACTGCAGCTGTGTGCCTGGCAGGTCATTGACCCTTGAGTACAGTGGCAACGCCTCCCACAGTCCTGGTCTAGCACCACTGTCTCCCCAGCTGTGTAGTACCGCCCCTCGAAGGTGCAGCCACAGTCACTCTGCCGAACACATTCCCCACCGCTTAGGACATAGCCAGCATTGCAGATGCAGCTCTCCTGGTTGGGCAGAGGGCAATTCTGGGGGGCGTTGAGGTTGCTGCAGGTTGCAGGGCACCCAGTTCCTTGAGACTCAAAGTGACTGTTGGCTGGACAGGGGATTTCTGTGGAAGCAGAAAGCAGCAAGAAGAATGCATTAAATTCCTGTCAAAACCACCTTTACAACATGAAGTGTTTACTGGTTACAGAAGCAGCACCCACCACAGAATCCCTGGCTTCTCCACTGGCCCAACTGGATGCCCTCTTGTTGGCACTGGGCAGCGTACACATTGAGTGCTTGGCAGAGAATGGGCTGGTAGCCATCGCCCACACACAGATCATACACACAGTTTTCTACAAAATTCTGTGGAGACACCCTTGAGTGGCAGGAGGCAAACGGGCCGACACTGTTGCTTAAGATACCACAGTGGGCCGTGTTTGCATAAAGAGTCCTTTGACTATGGGTACAGGCAGCACATGCAAGTCCTGCGCATCGCACGTCCTGGCAGCTAGGGTCAGTGTCCCCTTCCACCTTCCAGCTGTTAGCAAACTCCACGTCTGAGCTCACAAGCTGCCCACCGCGGGTTCTGAAGTCATCGTGAGGGTGGTGGTTGAAGTTGCCACACAGGCCGCAGGTTGCGTTCTGGTACTCATAGGGCACTGAGATTCTAACATAGTGATTGGCATCGTAGGTGATCAGCAGGCCAAAGTCTGTACTCACAGCCACAGAGAAACCTGATTGGTAGACTTGGATGGACCCATGTCGGAGGGTAAATGGGGTCGACACAAAGCTTCCATTCACCTGAAGGAGGTTGCAACTATTAACATTGGGCCAATTGGAGGAGAACAGTTTGAACTTTGTTTGAAAATTGTGAATTTGATGCCAGGGAACATTTACTTTGTATTATTAATTAATAATTTATTGTGGTACTTACCATTGCTTGGTAACGATGGCCTTTTACAAGTTCAATTTCCTCATCATAAACCCACACTCTTACAAGACGAGTCCAAGACACACGTGTGCTGCCCCGATGTTCATTCTTCCCTTCAATCCGATAGTACGGTAGTCCATCGCCACAAGCCTATTGGACATTTCAGTAAAAACATTAAGTATTAAGCTCCCAAGCAAATACAAACATTAATAAAAAACTTATTGAACTCTTAACTTAACGAGTATCTTTAAAAGCAGTAGAAGTACAATACCTCTGAGAGGACGTATGTGCAGGTTCCCTGGAAGTGAAAGACTTTCCTGTCAAAGGTGTAGTAGTGGGGGTCTCCAGAGATGGTGCAGGTGCGGCGCTGAATATTCTGGCAGGAGTACTGGAAGGATGCTGGACGACACGCCTGGGAGAAGCTGCAGGGCTGCTGCTGGCACTGGAGGAGGCCTCCACTGACGCAGGTGCATCTCTGCTGACAGGTGTCATCTCTCCAGAAAGAGTCCCCCACCTGCACAGGTAAACCTAAGAGACATCCCTGCATTAGTTTTGTTAAAGAATGCATTAACCATAGCCTGACGAGCCAGTCCCACATCAAGATGTAGGGTCTGGGAACTCACAGTAGTCAGGGCTCAATCGGAGGGGTGGGATAAACAGTTGTCTTTCAAATTCCCTCTCCGCAATAGGATAACGCTAAACGAATCATGTTCTTGTTTTCAAGTAGCAGGATGCGTAACCTTCCCTCTCCACGCAATAGGATACCGCTAAACGAATCATCTTCTTGTTTTCAAATAGCAGGATGCGTTATCGTCGCAACTTCTGGTCGTATGTCAGTCACTGTTGTGTTGCAACACGGTCTCACACCCAACTCGTCGAACGAGGACGCATGGCCAAGCACCCTGGCGTCAATATCGGAAGCCGAAGGTGCCCCCACGCGTTCATTTGCGACGCGAAGGGCTGTCATAGACATCAATGTAAATCCTTTGGCGTCAAATGTAGATGAAAGCAACACAGCCCACCGACTTTATACACACTGTGATTGGCCCGCTTGATTTTCCAGTTCTCAGCTCCAAAGCTCTATGGATCAGGAACATACTGTACACAATGGCTTAAGCCCTATTCGCACGGGATTAGTATTACCTGGGGACCTTTGGTAATTTTCAAATTACTGCCCCACCTCCGCCCCACGGGATAAGCAAAGTCTGTAAATTACTCTATTTTCACTGACATTACACCCGGATATGTCGTATTCTAACATCTGAAAACAACGCAGAAAGTAGAAAAGATAGGCAATTCTTGCAATAACAATCACTGAGATGCAGATTCGCACAGGATTAGTATTATCACCGGACGTAGACTGTGTCATAATCTGTGTTATGTACTGGCAACGAGGCTTGAATGATGTTTTTTCATACATCTCTGGAACTGCCACCATTTGGGTCCTCTAGGTCACTTGAAGTGGCACAATTGAGGCCTGGACCAGGACTTGTGAAGCTGTAACTCAAAACAGATGACTCTAGAGTACAATATGATTAACTAATTTTATTCATATCAGAATACCTATGCGTTTAGCTCAGTGTGATTTCTTTTTTTTTTTTAGAAAACTTAGTCACAGTAGCAGATTCATGTGAAGTGATGCTTTGTCTTTGTTTCTATGAGTCACTGCGATGCAATCTTGATACAAACAAGAAGCTCCAAAGGGTTGGCTTTCATTTGACACCAAGATTATGCTTCTATTAAAAGGGGCTCCTGTGTAGTAAGAGATTTATTGTCAGTATGCATCAATAAGTCCTATTGAATTTCCCATCAAAATCTTGCATTGTTTGCATGACTTTTGAGGGGTGTTTAGCAGGGTTCCTATGGTAAAATATATGGCATATCACTGAAACCTACTCCTTGGCACAAGAATATCCGGATCTCATCTTCAATGCTTGCTATAGGCTCAAGTTATTGTCAATCAAACCTGGGGTGCCTGATTGGTAGCTTGTTTGCCCAATTCCATGTGGTTGCAACCATGGAGGTATTATAAGAACTGGAGAAAGTGAACAAGTCCCGCCCCCATTCATTTCAATGGGAATGCTAGGCTAGTGAAAATTGCCAAAATTGAACGATTTTTTCAGGCTTCAATATGGCGTTTCAAGGGGCTTGTTTCCGGTGCCGTTTTACTTAGCCAATTAAGTGCCAGGTTACCGATTGACGTAAGGTACAGAAGGAGAGCTCGTGCCCACACTAAGCTCGTGCATGAGCTGAGAGTGGAACAGCCACCAATCGGCATGAGGAAAACGCAGGGAAAACGGCACCGGACATGATGTATTTCTGGAAAATGGCGACGAGGAAGTGCTTTGCTAATCAGCGAAGCTAATCAGTCAAATCCTGACCCCCTGGTTGCAACAGTACATCTCAAGAACCATAGGTCGCTCAGACACATGGGTGGGCTTTATCTAACCGGGAGAGTCTTGTGAACACGCCGGTGTACATCAGCCTAACTTGTGCCGAGGCAGAGAATGTCTAATAAGGGGAGAACTTCTACTCTCGGTTGCAGTCGCTGTTCTGGTTCCACGTTTTTTGCCCAGACATTTGAATGTTGAAAAATGTAAAAAGAAAATATACACTTATTTATAAAGTCACTTATTTGTTCTAAAAAGCTTTTCAAATGAGTCAATGATGTCATTCATTAGCAGATTGCTAGCCTGTTATGGGCAACAATGTAAATGTAAACCTGTAAGAAATCGAAAATACATAAGTACTCACTAAGTTCATTCAACTTTTTACATATAATCATATTGAACTTGCAGAAGCTACAATAAAATATTTGTACATGACACGTTAGGTGAAGCTGCTGTTTGGAATAGGTAAATCCACAGTGAAATTAACGCTACTTTGCAATGATAGATTTTCGAATCACCATTGTATTGGCAGCCTTGTGGTCCATCATCAATCCGGAAGGCCCAGCGGCCTGGCCTGTTGACATTGCTAGTGTGCCTTAGATTGGTGATGTTGCTCATGAAGGACCCAGGGATTGAGAAATGATGCTCTGAGTTATTGGTGTCATAGCCAGCCTGTTCATCAAGAAGAAAAGAATTGAGGAGAACAGTACATCAATTTAAATGTAAAAGTTTATTACTCATGTCACGACCCTGTCATGGTCAGACCTGCACCCCGCCCATTCTTCTATTATTTCTCTATTTGTTTCATTGTTCCAGCAGGGGGCGGTAGACGTGCCAGCGCACACAGGTGTGAGAGATTTGGGCCTGATGTGGGCCAGTGGATAAAATGGCCACTTCCCATGATGCGGGCGGACTCCCTCTCCTCTCGACCGTCGTTCTATTATGTTATAGTTTGAGTCTGTGATACATTGTACTTATAATACCCCTAGACACTTATGCACTAAATCTTACTTTTTATAGCTTCATCATACTGACTTTCTATTATTACTTAATAAATATAATTTATTGTTACTTTTGCGTGGAACTCCCTTTTATGTCACCCATGCTTGAGCCAGCGTGTGTGACATGTGGGGGCTCGTCCGGGAGAAATTCGGTTTCGGTAGCTATTTTGGTACGAACGTGTTTTTCTGGGAGTTCCACTCATTGTTTGCCTAATTGTAATTGTTTGGTTAATTGATTTGCGGTTTCCGGTTGGCTTTGACGGTGAGAGGGAGTTCCGCGGCGTCCTGTGCCTAGATGCAGGTCTACCTTTTTGCATGCGGCGGTTTTCACATGTGCTTGGCGTTTGAGACCTGGAGAAGACAAATAGGGTAAGTTTGAGCTACATGAACCCCTGGTGTTAGGTGAGACCGCCTAAACGTTTGCTGTTTTGAGTTAAATTGTTTAGTTTAAATTGGCGTGTCGAACGTGGGGAGACTGGCTAGCAGTCTAATCGCAGGAGGGCACGCTGAAGACATAGGCTATGGAAATATGCAGGGTTGTCTTTTTCATAGTTAGATACTGGGGCAGCTCCTGTTAGTGGCCAGTTTATTTCTCCGATGTTCTCTGACGCTGGGTTTCATTGTGAATAAAAGACGCGCATGAGTTGGTTTTGAATGATTGGGCTTGGAATGAGAGAGGCATTCTAAAATAGACAACGTAGTTTTTGATTTGGTGCCTGTTTTGTAGCATGGAATTTTGTTAAATGATTAGTAGGCCTATTTAATGGAAAATCTCAGTGACTTTTTGGCTTCCCCATCGGAAGAGGGTTTAAATAGTCTTAAGAAGGATCAACTGCGACAAGTCGCGCAGCATTACCAATTTGAATTAAATCTTTCGAAATCGGCAAGGAAGAGATAAAACAAGTGGTTTCAACACGATTAGTAGAATTGGAGGTTCTTTCTTTAAATGTAGAAGCAGATCCGGTGGTTCCAAAAGACGCATCTACTCCTAGAGGTGTTCATATGACTTTTGAGGAGCAAAAGGCTATACTGGAGTTAGAGATCCAACGTGATACATTGGCAGCAAATAGAGCAGAAGCAAAACAAAAAGAGTTGAAATTGGCAGCGACAGAGAGAGAGCAGGAGAGATTGCTTGAGTACGAAAGGCTGAAAGTGCGTGATCGACAGACTGAGAGAGAAAATGAGCTAGAGCGGGAGAAGCTTAGGCTCATTGAGCAGGGCATAATTCCGGGTGGTGTTCCGGATAGAGTTGGGCCTACACCTCAGCCAAATCCAGAGTTAAAACTGTCGCATATGATCTGATTTTTGCCTAAATTTAATGAACGTGACCCCGATGTCTTCTTTTCATTGTTCGAAAATATAGCGGATGATCGAGGTTGGAGAGATGAGGAATGCACTTTGTTATTGCAGGCAGTGATTACGGGTCGGGCCCAGGATGCTTTTGTAGCCCTTAGCGCAGAGGAGCGTAAAAGTTATAAGTCGGTGAAAGACGCAATTTTGAAGGCTTATGAGCTCATTCCGGAGGCATACAGGCAGCGTTTTAGGAATTGGAGGAAAGGGGACAGGCAAACACACACTGAACTTGCTCGTGAATTAAACCAGGTGTTTTTCCGTTGGTGCGCGGCCGAAGGGGTTAAAACATATGAGAGTCTGGTTGATTTGGTAGTGTTAGAGCAGTTTAGGAATATTATTCCAGATTGACTCGCAACTTACATAAATGAACATCAAGTTAAAACTGCTGCACAAGCTGCAGTGCTTGCAGATCAGTTTGTATTGACTCACAAACCTAAACTGAGAGATCAAGCACCTCACAGTTTTAGCCGTGATGATTTTCGGCCCAGACGTTTTATTAGTGGCCCAAGAACAGATTATGGTGCACGAAATAAAACTGATGAGGGAAATTGTCATTATTGCATGGGCGAGGGTCATTGGAAAAACGAGTGTCCCGTATTGCATGATCGACATCGAAATGGGGATTCTTCTAAGTCTGTTTCGGGAAAAGTATGGGTGAGTTTGGTGGCCTGGTCTGGCCGGACTGTCTCCTCTACGGTGAGGACTCAGAGTTGTGGTACCTCTACGGAGGGGTTGGGTGGTGAGAGCGCTTGTCCTTCCAAGGAAGAGCCGCAGAAAGGACGAAATGGTTTTGATGAATGTGCTGAGAGCTATGGTCCGTTCATTACAAGAGGCTATGTGTCCTTAGTCGGCAGTTCTGTAAAAGTGCCCGTAAGAGTGTTGCGTGACACAGGAGCTAGCGAGAGCTTTATTGTTCAGTCGGTCTTGCCATTTAATAAAACATCTGACACTGGGAGTTGCGCCCTGGTTCGGGGCTTTGAGATGCAGACGATCTCCGCTCCTCTCCATTGGGTGGAGTTAAATTCTGATTTGGTGCAAGTAGAGTTTGTCATGGCTGTTCGTCCCTCACTGCCTGTGCCAAAGGTGGATGTGATCATTGGGAACAATATTGCTGGTGGATGTGTTTGGCCTGGTGTGCCACCACCTCCTGTCGTGAAAACCGAGCCTGTTCTACCAATTGTATCTGATGTACGTGTGAATGAGTTCACAGATTGTGCGCTGACTGGGGCGACGAGTTGCGCAGAAGATGATCAGTCTGTTGATGTTCGTGCTTGTCCAATGTTATCTGTGTTACCGCTCTGTCTCGTGTTGATTTAATTGCAGCACAAAGAAAGGATGAGGAGTTAACTGAGCTACTCAATACAGCATTGTCTGCGGGTGATGTGAGAAGCGCGAGGAGTGGTTATTTTATTGTGGATGGTTTATTGGTGCGCAAGTGGCTGCCGTCTGATTCTGATGTCCAGAAACCGGTGTTGCAGGTGGTTATGCCAAAGGAACATCGTGATTTAGCTATGCATACTGTACATGGTGGTGAGTCCGGGCACTTTGGTGTCCGCAAAACATACTGTCGGTTGTTACAGCATTTTTATTGGCCGAAAGTGAAACGTGATGTGGCCAAGTTTGTGAAAACATGTCATCTTTGTCAGATTGCGAGAGAACCCAATCAGGCTTTGCTGCCGATGCCTGGGTCGCCTTTCTGCGCAATGCAGTTACGTCACATAAATTTGCCTAAGTCAGACTGTTCTCAAGCTAGTAGTGAAACTGTTTCCAGTGGCGATAAAGTAAGATCTGCTGCTTTGGCTGTAGTCGAGTGTGGGCCCGTTACGTCTCAACTGGTGGCAGCAGACGACGATGTGATTGGTCCAGACGACACATTGTTACAGTCACGGCTGAAAAGTTCGGCGACTCTTGAAAATTTGGACTGTCTTCTGAACCTCTTGTCCCTTCAACATGAAGAGTTGCAGTCTTTAGGCCTATTCGGACGGGATTAGTTTTATGGGGTGACATCAGGTAAAGTAATAATTACCAGGTAATGTAGTCCCGTCCGGACGCGCCATGTCAGTAAACATGACGGAGTATGTCGGTGAAATTTACGTGACACTTTCACCTTCTGTAAAACGGTCCGGAGAAATTACCTTAGGTAATATTAATCCCGTGCGAACGCGACCCTCTGTAAAGATGTCTGTAATATTTCGTCACATCCTGATTTGAAAACAATTCCACCATAGTCTGAATGAAAACATAACATGCTGTGCAGCTCCTAATATGACGTTAGCTAGTTTGCCTAATAGCTTGATATTGTTAGCCATTTCAAACTACTTATGGCATATCATAAAGCTAACGTTTGCTAGTTTAACCAACTTGTGTAGTCTTTCAAATCTGAAAATGCCGCACGTACCTGACGCAAAGTATCACGTGCACGGCGATGAAGATGTGACGGCAGAACGTAAACGTAGTTACTCCTCCCATGTCAAGTAAAATGACAGAGATGTCTAGTCCCGTCCGAATTGGACATTTATATTACAGAGGTCATATGATAAACCTACGTCCCCCCATAAAACTAATCCCGTCTGAATAGGTCTTTTGATTCTGTCTTTTAATGGCCTGCTTTCTGATAAGTTTTCCTCTACTGATTCAATTCAACATGATATTGAGGTTGGTGGTACACTGCCCATTTGTCAACGGGTTTTTCGAGTTATATAGGTATTCGTCACATCGGCTGTACGGATAATGCCATGGCTGATGCCCTGTCCCATGACTTGAAGACTACTAGGCCTAAATGATTGTCATGTCTTGTTCTGTCCCATCTGTCTTTGTGTTTCTCCTGTCTCCTGTCCAGTCTATCCTTAGATTCGCTTTTTCTAGGCGCCGGAGATTGCTGGTTGTGCTGAGATGGGAGGTCTGGGGGAAGTCTAGAGGGCAGTGGGCTGATAAAGACTGGTGGTTAATGGGTCTTAAGTCTGGTTGGGTTATGGGTGTTGGTGGTGGTGGATTACTATTGTTGTCTATGCCCAAAGGTTTTTAAAAATGTTATAGCTTAAAATGGTTTGAATGTTTACTCTTGGTGCAGACTTCCCACCAAGGTGGATCGTCTGTTTTAAGAGGGGGGGTGTCACGACCCTGTCATGGTCAGACCTGCACCCCGCCCATTCTTCTATTATTTCTCTATTTGTTTCATTGTTCCAGCAGGGGGCGGTAGACGTGCCAGCGCACACAGGTGTGAGAGATTTGGGCCTGATGTGGGCCAGTGGATAAAATGGCCACTTCCCATGATGCGGGCGGACTCCCTCTCCTCTCGACCGTCATTCTATTATGTTATAGTATGAGTCTGTGATACATTGTACTTATAATACCCCTAGACGCTTATGCACTACATCTTACTTTTTATAGCTTCATCATACTGACTTTCTATTATTACTTAATAAATATAATTTATTGTTACTTTTGCGTGGAACTCCCTTTTATGTTACCCATGCTTGAGCCAGCGTGTGTGACACTCAGGATTCCCACGGATCCTTTTGAATTTGAGGGGTAAAAATGACAATAGTAAATGAGGCATTTAAAGGTTTTGAAAATGTTTGAATGTAACAGTGCTTTAATTTAGATATTGGTGTTAGAAAAGGCAAAAAATCACATCCCAGCACAGTTGACAAATGCTAGGAAGTGTTCTCACATTTACATATTCAAGCTTCTCTCTTTTCTAAGTGGTTGTCTGATAGTTATAAAAAAAAATACCATTAAATCTAACAGTAATCATTAAGTTTGGTCGATACAGTATGTTTCATTGATCATGCATTAACCTTAATCTATGTTTCAAAGTATGGCATGTTGCACTTATTTGGATCTGGAGTGGAAAAGTCCTGGAATTTGATGTTAGCATGGACCCTGTAACTGTTTTGTTCTAGGTCTTATTCTTTCTAGAGGTTTTTATATCTTTGTGACATCTTTGTTTGTGTCGTCTACTCTGCTTACCTGAACATGATGGCGTGTTGAAGCAATGGCACCATAATTCATGACAGCAAATGAACGTTGGCCTCCTGAGATAAGGACCACTTGGAATGAGGTTTCCTTGAATAATGAGACAACAGTAAGATGATGAAGTAGTGATTGATATCATCAATTAAATTCATTTTTTAAATGATTTCAAAGCCAATTCTTTTACAAGTAGGCCTAATGTCTATTTTATCCCATGATGAACTGATGACACTTGAGGACCAAAATGAATGTAGGCTGAAAAAGTGCAGAAAAAAATACTAACTGTTCCTGACTTCTCGTAATATTCCACTCTGTCCCATGTTGCAACAAAGACCCAGGAAGCCGAGAAACTCAACCCAGGGAAGTACTGGTTGATGTCTGTAGTGGCCTGCTGGAGAACGCTACCACTGGTATACTGCCGGTAGTATATGTAGCCTCTGCGGGTGTTGTCTATGTCTGTCCAGAACGGGGCAATGATGTTGCGGTGTGCATAAGCAGGAAATTGGTATGGACTCCATCCTCTCCATCCAGAATCAAAAGTGAGAAATCCGTTGTTATTAACCTGAAGTGAAAATTGATTCATCAGTACAGGACATTTCTGATGAGGTCCAAGACCAAAATCGTAATATCTGCTGGCCTTTTCTGGATTCCTTTCAAATGATTTTCATAGGTCTACCTAAATCCTCCTACGGAATCATAGGTTAACGTTTCCCAGCTAATCTGGCAACCTGGCAGATCTGAGAACTGATTTCGTCTGCTCTGGCAGTTCATTTCAGCCCCCCCCCCCCCCCCCCATTCAAAACCATGTCTACCCAGCTGAAATTTGACCAGACCAATCACAACCGTCATATGTGATTTAGGGTTATGGGCTTTACACAATGACAGACAGAAGGAAGCACTTTTGCATCAGTATAAAAAGAAGGAAAGATTCTAGGGGAAGAAATGAGAAATGGGACAGGCCCAATGACAGACAGAGGAACAACACTGAAGCACTTTTGCATCAGTATTAAACAAATGCATTTCATTTAGAATAACAACATCTTTCACTTAAAAATGGCTGATGAGATTACAGTATGTTTGCTCTACTTCTGCCAGAATTCGCTAAGTTTAAAGTACCAATTTTTAAGTTTAACTATAAGGCTACTTGATGATAACATCCCTTGGAAAAAAATAACAGTGAAAATGGATAATTGAGAACTGTTTTGATAAATAATGAATCACTGAATATATTTACTTACAAATATCCGGTTTAATGTCTGTCTGAAATAGCGAAATGATTGTGCTATGCTAACATGTGTGGAGCCATCATCTGAACGACTGGTGTGGAAATCCCCTGGTCCAAATGGGTAAAATACACCTGGAAGGGGTTGGAAAGTTAGGGATACATGCGTTTGCGTATTGTACAGTCACTAAATGTAAAAATATTAATTTATTGTATGGTCCCCCATGATCCAAATTATTCAAAATGTCGCATATATTCAGAGGGTGTCATAATGATCATACACTTAACATTTTGTGCAGTTTTTAACCTGTCAACCCAAGATACCTGCGATTACAATGCCTCATGTTTACTTTTTCATTATTGACTATAGGTGGTGTTATACATTAAATGAGTGGTTATGGGATGGGTTGACATGGCCCCTAGGCCCTATGGTTCTTGAGATATTCACAGAAAACTGTGTCTTGCAATCTACTGGCCAGTTGTTGTAGTCACTAAATGTACACATTTATTGTATGGCCCATAGATATACGTAAGGGATAACGGCCGACGAGGTGACCGGTTCGATGGAAATAATGGCTAGGTGGAGGTCTAGAACTCCGGCGACGTGCGAAGCACGGAGACGGAGTTACCTCCGCCGTGCCATTATTTCCATCGAACCGGTCGACCTCGAAGGCCGTTATCCCGCTTATCTCCCGTTTGTATTCATAACCTGTATATTTACAACATAGTTTTATTCCACCGTTGCGTCCGTTAACATCGCTAAAACTGTCTTGACTGTGGGACTACTTTCCGCCATATATCAACTTTCTACTTGCAGGACAAAACTGCCGTTACTAGTTCTAAAATGGATGGTTGCTATGGCCAAAGGCCAGTCGTTAGTTCTAAATGGCTGGTTGCTACGGCCAAAAGCCAGTCGTTAGTTCTATCTCTCCCGTTGTCAAGCGGGCATATCCCAGGATTCTGATTAACTTTAACTTTGAAAGATCGCTACTTTTATAGCCTACATGGCATCAAACTAGCTACAATCCACCTCCGTCATATGCTACAATGTTACTATGGTTCTGCACGTCTGTATTTCAGCTTGGATGCAACGTGACAGTTCATTTAAACTTCGCAACGAGTTTGGCGAATTAATATTCAAGTGTGATACGGGAACTACTTCAAAGGTAGCAGGTTATACGAAGTTAATGGCCACCCCATCAGCCAATCAGAGAAGAGAATTCCATTGTTGAGGGAGATAAAGTATATTATATGTCTATGGTATGGCCCCCCATGAACAGAGTTCCATGTTCCATTCAGAGGGTGTCATAATGATCCTACTTCCAATTTTGTGCAGTTTTGATGTTAGAGCCATATAGATACAGAGTTGTATCCAGTGGCGTAACTATAGTAGGTGCAGCCGGTGCAGTCGCACCAGGGCCCGTGACCTCCCGGGGCCCGTCGCTACCCCCGTCCTGCCTTTTTTTTTCTTTTAGAACTTCACCATTAAGAATCAAACTATCAAATAGAAACGGCTAAATCAAATTTACCATCTTTCCTTGTCGTCATACTGTTTCGCCAGCTTATCTTTCTTTCTACTGAGATACAGCAAGGATATCTGGTTGCTACATATAGGCTTAGCGATTTGTTGCGATTTTTGAATGGATAGTGCGGCTGCACATTTCAGTCATCGTTCAGTCATCGAGCGGCTGCAAGAAGCGGCAGGAGCGTAAAGAGCAAGGGGAAGGGTGGCCAAACTACTACTAACATCTATTTTTCAACTTGCCAAAATGCTGGTGGTAGATTATTTACGACAGTGTAACATCCACATTCGGGGAAGTGTGTATAATTGCTCTCATGTTTCTGACATTGCGTGTGACTGTGACAACAGCTGAGCGATCTTTTTCCAAACTCAAACTTATTAAGACTTACCTGAGGAGCAGCATGGGGAACTAGAGGCTCAGTGGGTTAGCTATCCTGTCCATTGAAAATACGAGAGATACATTAAATATTGGGAACATCGTTGACGATTTTGCACAACCAAAGGTCTCACGGCCTAATTCATGCATATTGGGGATTGTATGCATATTAATGATTTTATTTGGTTTCTGCACGGTTAAATAAGGCTAAATTAAGTTTCGTTTCTGCGCAGTGCGAGCAATCAATCTACGCTTATAGTTTCATCAGAGGGTTGAAAAAGTTTCAGCGCATTGGGTGTTCCCATAATTCCATGCAAGTTGATGTTAATGCAGTAGGCTAATATTAGATTACACTGGCCTGCAGACTATTAATAAAATACATTTTTTATGTTTTCAGAATGGATCATGTAGTCGTGTGATTTTTACTTGAAATTGTATCTGTAACTACTAAACTACTTCGGTGCCTCAGGTCCTTTGCATAGTCACCCTTAATGTGTATTGCATGTATCAAAGTGAAGACTTCCTGGGCTTCTATTATTAGGCATTTCAACGCAGGGGCCCGGGCATGATTTTAGCACCGGGGCCCGCACCTGCCTTGTTACGCCACTGGTTGTATCTATATGGCTCTGGACCATGTCAGCCAGAAATAACTGCAATTATACAGCAACACCTCATTTTTACATGCCCACCAAGTTTTGTGCACTTTCAGTTTAGCACTTTCAGTCTTTCAGTGTTTCGGGAATCCTTGACGGTAATTTGCTCATGCGAAGAGAGAGAGAAAAAAAACCCCAAATCCGACTAAACCTATTATGACCACTTCACTGCGCGGCGGTCAGAATAACCTCAGGTCTATAGGGTATCAAGTATCAAGGTATCAAGGGAAATAGGCAACAGGGGTTGAATAAGGCTAATGTGAAGACGTGAACAGGGCCAGTATGGAGATATGAGCAACACCTTTTCTGACAGTTGTGGTAGTAAACCAAAGAAGGCTACAGGGTACACAAACCATCGGATTGGTATGTTCTATGAATTCGCCAGTAGGTGGCAACATTTCTTTAATGAGATACAGTGTACCCTGTAGCCTCGTTTTGCTTTCCACAATGGCCTTCACCTGAATGAGGCGAACAGATTAAACAATAGATAAAACAAATCACGGCGCTAGTCTGAAAATTTGTAAATGCTATGATTTACAAATCATGTCAATCCTATATTTAGTTGAGGATAGTTCAACAACAACATATCAATTGTTGAAGCAGAGAAATTTGATTGGTTTTAAGAAAAAAATCTTTTGAATTTAATGACAACATGTCTCAAAAAAGTTGCAACAAGCATTTTCACCACTGTGTTGCTTTACCTCTTCATTTGCCAACATTCAGGAACTGGAGAAACCAGTTGCTAGAGTTTTGAAAATGAAATGTGGTCCCATTCCTGCCTGATATAGGATTTCAGCTGACAACAGTCTGAGGTCTTCTTAATCATGTTTTTCATTCCATGATGCACCCAATTTGCGAAGTCTGAACTGCAGACAGGCCACTTTAGCACCTGGACTATGGAGAAATACTGTTTGAATATGGACAGAATTAATTTTGCCATTGATTTTCCTGAAATATTCAAGGTCGTCCATGAAAATACATTGTCTGGAATGATGACCATATATGTTGCTCAAAACCTGTGTATAATTAAAGGTGACCTATGCAAGGTTTTTTTTGGCTTAATTTGCATTAACTAATCAGCTTCTGAGTCATTGGAATGTTTATTTGACTTATTTCGGGTTGAATGATTGATGTCTCACTTCCCCCTAGAGCCTCTGAGCGGAAAAACCACGCATGCAAGTTTTGTGCCTCCGGGAAGGTGTCAAGGTTCCGTCACGTTAAAATCGATACAACGCAGCTTCGCCTGAATAGAAAACCGTTTTCTAAATACTGAGGTGTCATGACGAAGCCCATTGTTGGCTAAGGAATATCGTGGATAAGCACTAATGCACGTCCATACTGTCATGGATGCCAGGATTTGAACTGAGCACTATAACAAGTTGGATACGTTGGATAGTTAAATAGTCCCTCTCCTCTTTAGCGCAGAGGGGTCCAAGTTGGTCTAACCACAGGACATTTTCCCACTTTACCTCAGGGTCAGATAAGATGGTAGCATTTGTGTATCATATCTAAATAACTTTTGTGAATGGAGCATTAAACTGTGCTCATGGACAGGTTGTTGTTACTGTCGGTTACTTAATGTGACTTACCTGCAGGGAGACTTGCTGTCGTGCCAGTGATGGGTCGGGGGGTTGGTCCTAATGTTGGATCTGGGGCTATCATGTTTAAATCAATGTCACCAACGTCTGGGAAAGGACAAAGTTTACCATGTATGAAGAAGCAATAAAAAGACTTACTGTAGGCTTTCTCAAGGGTTAAAGACTAGTTTCTCACTCACCTGTGCAGTAGGCTAGCCAGCAGGTGAATGGTCTAACGAATTCATACACATAGTAATTTCCAGGGCACGCTTTGATTCGAACAGGTGGGTTTGCGAAATTGCAGCAGTCATCAGGATTGGATGATCCCCACTTCCAGTGCCCACAGACCTGCCGTGTCACAACACCTTCCCCCACTCGAGGATGTGTTCCATTTAGCCACAGAGGAGCATGGGCTCCACAGCGGTTCATTCTCACACAGTACTCTGGCATATGGGCATCAGTTCCCCTGTAAAACATGCGATACCAGCCTTGCCAGCTGACTTGAGTGTCACACCTTAAGATGTTGTAGTTATCATGGATTGTGTTGTTAGCAGCTCTCCATTCATCATCCAGCACAGTGTAGGCGTGACAAGGGTCAAATGCAGGACTCAGGGCCACACTCTGGGAAACTGTATTTGAAATAATCATACATAATCATTACATAAGTTGTGTAGCAAAGTAAAGATGTGTTATGTGTACCCGGAAATGACTTTAACTTGAAGACAATACACTTAGTGTCATACTTTATGCATGAAAAATAACTAGCAATATTAATTCCCCTTGAAATAACTTATTGTACAAATAAATAATATGCAAACAAATCATAAGCAAGATGTGAAAATATGCTCTGGAATCATAGTTACCAGGCATGCCAGTGGAGGTAGTCAGTGGGGATGTTGCAGTCATTGTTGATTTTACTGCTGTTGGTGCTGAAGTGGTTATTGCCTCTGTTGTTGTTTGTTCTGGAGAAGCTGCCGAAGTTAGTGTTGTACGTGATGAAGATGTTGCAGTTGTTGATGGAAATGTTGCAGTGGTTGATGGAGATGTTGCAGTCGTTGATGATATTAGTGCAGTTGATACAGAAGCAGTTGTTGTTTCTTCAGTTGTTGTTGTTGTTGTTGGTTCTGGAGATGTTGTTGTGCTGCTTGATGGAGATGTCGCAGTTGTTGATGGAGATGAAGTTGTTGATGACATTACCACAGTTGAGACAGAAGCAGTTGTTGTTTCTTCAGTTGTTGTTGTTGTTGTTGTTGTTGGTTCTGGAGATATTGTTGTGCTGCTTGATGGAGATGTTGCAGTCGTTGATGATATTTCTGCAGTTGACACAGAAGCAGCTGTTGTTTCTTCAGTTGGTGTTGTTGTTGGTTCTGGAGATGTTGCCGTGCTACTTGATGGAAATGTTGCCGTGCTACTTGATGGAGATGTTGCAATTGTTGATGGAGATGTTGTAGTTGTTGATGACATTACTGCAATTGACACAGAAGCAGTTGTAGCCTCTTCAGTTGTTGTTGGCTCTGGAGATGCTGCCGTAGTTACCGTTGTACTCGATGGAGATGTTGCAATTGTTGAGAAACCTACAAAAGTACATATGGCAAATTGTTGCATACTGTTGTTTTAAAAAGAGAAGTGTACAACAATTGTGTACACTGTTTTTGAAAGGTCTGAGGCTTTGGATGTAGTTTCAGGATGAGTCAGTAACTCCAATGATATTAAACTTCAAACTAGTGCCCTACCAAAAAAATGTTGGCCTAAATGATAGCGAAACTTTCTATTTCTCTTCACTCTTAGCTTTAAAGGTTCTCTAAGGTTTCTGAGCTGTGGTTAATGGCTAATGTCACATACAGCAAACATCTCCTCATGATCCGCGACCTACCCTCTAAATATGCTTTTAAAAAATGCATTTCTTGTGGACAGCCCAGGCGCCGAAAATAGCCTGGTCCAGCCTGGACCATGAAATATAACAAATTGTTCCAGCCAATCATCACTGAGATGCATGATCATGACAGTTTAATTTGCATGGGAGGAAGGGGGAGAGAGGCGTGAGCTAGTTCCCTGTTTTGTTTGGAACGTCAACAAAAGTGATGTCATCCAACCATGCTCAGAGAACCTTGAACCCCTGTAAGCCTGCTGAGGTCCATTAACCTGAATGTTTTTTTTTTTTTATTATTTGTTGACCATTCTTTTTTTACTATTACTTGTTGAGTTAAATGCCACAGGCAATTTCTTTGTTTAATTTCAGAACTTGTCCAAAGATGCAATGTGTTCAATTAAAGCAGCCATATAGGCCTACAAGTTGTTTACCTTGATATAACAGCTTCAAAGCCAATTTGATGGTTAAAGAAACTTAGGGGCGCAGATGGAAAACCAGCCTTGCAACTTCAGATCTCCTAGACCCGGATACATGTCTGGAGAATCTTGAAACATTACCATATCTAGTCTTTGCCTGTTCCTATTCCTTCGGCTCCATAACAAAAGCACACACAGCATTTACAGGGAGAAGGACTGAAGCTGTGAGAAGTATTTTACTTGACAAGATAAAATAATACAAATATTTCTAGGAGGAGCTCTAGAGTCGCCAACATTACCGAAAGTACTACTAAAAGGTGATGAGAGGTGAAATGAGAGAAGTCTGGATTTGCGCCAGCAGGTTGGCATTCCTTCTCTTTGTGTTTGTTCTCAGAGGACAATGGAGGCACACAAAAGATAAGGAGGGCAAGATCAAGGATCAGATGAACACCAGTTAACCCTTTCTATGCCAGTAACTATTTGGACAGTGTCAATTTCACAATACATGTTAATCCGGAAGGATTTTTCATGTTTTGCTTATGTGAGTGGATTATAGTTTAGGTTAGGTCTCTTTTCTTGTTTTTTTTTTTATTACGAAGAAAATGACCCGTGGAATGCCAGTAGAGTTTGCGCACTCATGGTGAAAGCAGAGCACAGGACCAGCAGTTTGTGTTCTCTGTCCTGTTTAAGATGAAACAAGTGAGGATTATCTTCCCCTTTTAGACTTTGATACACATTGATTTATATACTTTGATATACATTTATACATTGATTTAACACACATTTTCAACTATTAGGTTAAGGCATTGGGGCAGGCGCATAGGAATGCAAATTAATTTCTTCCCCATAGTTTTGGATTAAAGCTCAAATTGATTCCGTTTCACTGGGCTATAGTACGGTGGCTGACAACAATTGCAAATCAACAAAACTTGGTAGAATTACCAAAATCTATGTTTACACATTGATTTAACAAACATTTTCAGCTATGAGGTGAATACACTGGGGCTGGCTATACATGGGAATGCATATTCTTTTCTTCATTCTTGTTTTGGATTAAAGCTCAAACTGATTCTGTTTCACTGGGCTATGGGCCCCTTGTGGGCACCCAAAACTGAGTGGTTTCATACATGCATGGATAGCTTGACACTTTATAACCGAAATGTAATATTTTCTGACGCAATAAAGTTAAATAAATGCTAAATGCACAGGTGCGGTTCAAGAAGAATTATGGTGGGTGACGAACCTAATTTACATATGACATTGCTGCAAATTTGCAAATCGCCACTTTTGTTACATTGCCAAAAGTAAACTGCAACTGTTTGCCCATCTATGCTTCAGTTGCGGCCAAAGACCATCTACTCAATGCTGACTTGAAAAGGGTGAATATTTATGCAGTCACTCATTTCACATTATATATAATTAATGGCATCACTTTGTAGAAATCTGTCATTGAAGAGGGGATTTTTGTAAAATATTGTAAAAAAAAAAAAGTGATTGCATTTATAAAAGCAATAAAAGTGGAAATATCCAATGTAATGAATGTAGGTATTGTACCGGTACTTCATATATGTACAAATGTACAGCTGGATTCAGATGTCCAATAGAAAAGATGTGGTTTATGTGGCTTAATGCCATTCAGTGCTGAATAATTCTGAACTCATTCCTACCTTGTGCTGCTGACAGTTCACCTGTTTATGAAAAAGAGCATATGATATAAGCACCACAAAGCAGTGAAATCAAATATTACATCCTGCGTGTGTGTGTAAGTACCGGTATGTGAAAATGTGTCTGAACCAGCTTTAGGCCTTACCCATCATCAGCATCACTGCAGATAGCACACACACACAGACGGTGAAGCCCATGTTGACTGCTACACCTGGTCTCTCTCACAAGCAGGACAGGGTCAGCTCTTCTCAGCCGCTGATATCTAAACAACCCAACAAACACAAAATGATGCTTAGAGCAGCTGTTCACCTTGCGCACTAATAAGTACCCACTCTTTTGGAGGCCCGAAAGCTATCACGTGGAGCTGTTTAACCAGTTATATCCACATACACATTAATTAGTCTATGGGTTACTCATGAGGCGCTATAATTGCTATAATTGTTTTTATGTCATTGTCACAATTTTTTTTATTAATTATTGAATATTTTATGCAGCAGCCGATATGCAATTCTATGAAATTATTCTCTCTTCAAGTAAAATAATAACATAATTGCACATACTGACATAATATAAAACGGCACAGACAACTAAAGAATTTATTATAATAATGAGCATTGATTATCCTGTCTGCATTTCTGCTCTTTTCTGTATATATTGCTTCCTAAAACAATTGGTTTTAAGAACTCAAAGCTTACTTGCAAAGGTATTTGTCCCTAAATAGTGTTAGCATTGATTCAGCAATTTCACCTCTGTAACATTACTGTATATATTAAAAATCATCAAAACAATATATAGGCCTCCTCAAATACATGGTACAGTACATCTTACCAGTATTCTGGTTGAGGTTGTGCTGTGCAGGATAATGTAATTGCAATGCTCCTGTTCTTCACTCCTGAGTTTCCCCTGGATCGATGTAATCTGCTCTTGTCCATCTCATTTATATATGGGTTGGTGTTGACAGGCTACTGTTGTGCTGCATAATCACCAAACCAGTCTGACTGATTTTCGAGAAAAGCATTGTTAGTGTATTATAGGTTTCTCGGAATCTTGTCTGGAATATTCACTTCTCTTCCTTGATGCCTTGACTGATGTCAGGAACTGACCGTGACCTAGGCATGCAGGCAGTGAAGAGAGTAGAGAATAACTATATTGACCAATCCTGCTTTTTATTGTTACATGTGGAAAAGATTCAAGACAGACGTTTGTAACTGTGCAGAATAGTTAATTTCACAGCAATACAACTGATTTGCATGATCAAGTACCAGTGTTGGTGAACATTGACTCACATGGTTTAGCAGAAACAGAAATCTGTTCATAAGGAGTGAGGGGACAATGTCCTCACTCAGGCAAGCTCAAGCCACAGCTTTCCATATAGAGAAAAACTGTTGCAAGGAGTTCTCATAAGAAATCAAGCATCACTGACACCATTCTGTTTCGTCCACTAGAGTCATTTCAGAGAGAACCAGTCACATCTACTATCTGCCACTGGCTGCAGGTACACAGAACTGAGAAACAATTGTAAGGATCTAATCAAGATCCCTTCAGTGCGTCTCCTGAAACAGATATGTAATCTTTATAAACAGAGACAAAGTCAAACACATTGCACTCTCACAATTCTGTTCCAGTCTGCAGTCTGCAGAAATCATAATTTTGTATGAATGCAGTTTTTTTGTAAACTTGCCCAAAACCCTCTGTTATATTATATTCCATTAATGATCCTACTATTGTTTTGGACGGGGAGTCAAATAGTGTAACACACCTGTAGACTTCCTCATGGTTGGAAGTCTGGAAAGGGTTGCAGGCTTTATGAATCCTGCAAGGATGGAATACATTAAAGAGTGATATATTTGCACCACAAAAACGTTGTCCAGGAAAAATTCAAACCTCGTTATCACTTACTTATTTTTCGCGATTCCTATCACTGCGCGCTACTGACAGCTGGACAACGTTTTTGTGGTGCAAATATATCACTCTGTTGAACGCATATGGTTTTGAGAAGAAAAACACTTTACTTTCGTGACCCCAGAAACTTGCCGGACTACTTTCTTCAGCATCAAAAACGATCAAAAACCGGCTGGATCTCGGCTCACAGGACGCTGTCGGGGGGTAAGTCAGTGCTGATGCACAACGTTGCTGACAGGGAACCCATATAACTTCGTGTCTTAAAAGCCTAACTATCCCTTTAACACCATATCTCCCTTATTTTTCTAACAATATGTGATGTGATCTACGAAAACCCATCACATGGGCCTCTTGACACTGTCCCCTAGCAAAATTGGGATACCATCCTCCCCAAATCTTTAAAGTTGGTAAAATTGAACCATGTGATGGGTTTTTCCAGATCACATCACAAATGGTTTCCCCCCACCACCACACACCTGCCACCAGTTGACATCTTCTTGATTGACGATCATAGCAGAGATGAAAGCAATAGCAGGTGCATAGCTATGTTATGGGAACAGGTTTTACTGCAGGGGAGATGCATGATAACGTGTATGATGCGTATGAGACTGTAGAAATGTTGATGTGGTGAGATCTCTGTGGTGAGATACGGAATTGATTGAAAACCTACCAAGTTCTTGGAATCAGTGTCATCTGTATCAGAGTAGTCGAACATCATTCCACTCACTCATCATTTCTGTTGTGTGGAATTTTCCATTCTGCAGACATTGACACATGTCAACGTGAGCACATGCCAAGCAACCAACGACACTAAAATTACACGTACTCTGCAAATCTCAAAACATAATATGATTATACTATACATTCCACTTTACATGGTTGTGTGGAATGGACTAAACATACAGTATCACCACCACACACACAACTATTTTTTATAATTGCACCTGCTAATCTCTCGCGTTTGAAAGAAGTCTGAAATGCAGACATTTTGCCCTACATACTTTGTCATCCAACTTCAAGAGAGTTTTGCAGACCAACAATCGTTTGGTATGATTAACATTGATTGAGTCCGGTGACTTCTAGCGCAAAACTGAGTTTGCATCTTTTTCTCAGGACAACAAAAATGTTGTGGCTACTAAAATGTTATTCAATGTGACTCTCCTCCTCCCTCATATTTCAGACACACGTCCCCATGCTTGGTTACAGATGTATACTGTAATGTATTTAAACTTGCTAATCCAGGAAAGTCCCCTTTTGTTGAACCAAGCGCCTTGACATTTTAAAAAAAGATGCTCTGGAGAATTTAGGTCACATGAACCACTTGCAGTTTGTAGGTGACAATCAACAATGCTGGTTCAAGAAGTTGAAACCTAACTTGTCTTAGTTGATGTACCAGTTTGCAACATTGCACTGCTCAACTGCTCATGCACAAATCTGCATGGTGCTTTGGAACATCAGAGGGCACGGCTGTTAGTCTTGTTTCAGTCCGCCCACTTTACTGCTCCAGTGATGTCTAGTGCAGCCATAGATTTGCAGAGTCATCTCCCTGCAAACCTCTGCAGCCCACTTCAGCTGGCATGCAGAGAGCCCGTCACCCTGAACTTCGCTTAGAACCTTATCTCCTTATATGGGCAACAAATGGCTACTTTGGGTCCTCTTTGTTGACCCAAACAAAACTCAGAGGTCAGTAGACAGGTATTGGGAGTCTATAAAGGACAGTTTTTACTTGTTAGCCATGAGGAGAATGGAACCTTTGGTATGTTTGCTTTTGTCTGATATCAACAATCCTTTGGCATGATTAATATTGATTGCGTTTGCATCTTTTCTCAGGACAACAAAAATGTAGTGGCAACTAAAACTTAGTTCTCTGTGACTCTCCTCCCTTATATTTCCCACACATGTTCCCATGCTTGGTTGCAGATGTATACTGCAACCTGCTAATCCAGGAAAGTCTCCTTTGTGAATAAGTCAAGCGACTTGACACTTTAAAAAAAGATGCTCTGGAAAATGTAGGTCACATAAATCGCAGCAGTTTGTTGGTGACAATCAACAATTCTGATTCAAGAAGTTGAAACCTAATTCATCTTATTAGATGTACCAGTTTGCAACATTGCTCTGCTCACAAATCTGCATGGTGCTTTGGAACATCAGAGGGCACGGCTGTTAGGTTTGTTTCAGTCCGCCCACTTTACTGCCACTTTACTGTCTAGTGCAGTCATAGATTTGCAGAGTCATCTCCCTGCAAAACGTCTGCAGCCCACTTCAGCTGGCATGCAGAGAGCCCGTCACCCTGAACTTTGCTTAGAACCTTATCTCCTTATATGGGCAACAAATGGCTACTTTGGGTCCCATCAGCAGGGGCGCCGCCAGAAATTCTGGGCCCCATGAAAGATTTTGATTCAGCCCCCCCCCCCCCCCCCCCCCCTCAAAAAAATAAAATTATTTATTTATTATGTATTTATTTATTTTATTTTTTACGTGTATTTGATACCATGCTAAAGTTGCCTAAAAAGAGGAATATAAAATCATCATTTGACAATTGATCTTAATGCCGTACTCATTTTTTAAATTAATGCATTAAGATCAATTGTCAAATGATGATTTTATATACCTCTTTTTAGGCAACTTTAGCATGGTAGCCTATCAAATGCATGTTCTCCCCATTGTATATATTATATATATAATAATTATTTTTATTAATAAAATAAATGCACAACTGTTTGAATCACACTGAATAGACTGTTGCCTTCAAATGAAAATGCCATGGTAGGCTACATATTATGGAATATATCGGTTTTCTTTTATGAGCAAATATTGTTAGGCCACTATGCAGTTCTTTCAAGCCAAATGTTCATGTGTTGAGAGAACTTGCATGCATCACTTTATATGGATTTATAACATTCTGTTTGCACATTGGGGATACTTCAGAGCTCTCCAGCAAACATCATCAGGGTGTCAATCATGCATTGCAATTGTTGTCTTTATTGACTTACTGTATGTGATCAAATGTTTGCCTTGATGAATAACTAGGATAGTTAATTATTGTATTGTATTGCTCACCTCCTCCTTCAATTGGGATTTGGGTTGATATGAGGGCTGGGGTTCTATTCCTGAGGATGAATCTGTAGTGTGTATGTTGAGGGCACCTCATTAGTTAAGAAACCAGTTCTTAGCACCAGCAGTCGTGTAGGCTAATATTTTATCTTGCATAGCCTAGTACAATAGCCTAGTTTATTGCTCAAGTTCAACCAGTTACAGACTACTGTAAATTACACTTACAGACCTTTTACATTACATTCATCTGTTCTCCCATGGCAATAAACGTGGAGTGTTTAAATAAAATAACACTGCACTTCTTAGCCTACTGAACTACTGAACTGACTATTGTTGTTTTGATATTAGGTTTAAACGAAATCATCTCTTTTATCAGCTAGCTAGCTAGTGTGTTGTGTCAACACATGGCATCCAGTGTCAGTGAATTACCTTTCTTTTGGAAAACCCCAGTGACGGATTGTCGACCTTTTTCTCCCTCTTAGCTCTCTGCTTCTGCTTGCGTTTGTGATATCCAGACTTCATAGTTTACTTGGCAACTTCTAAAATGCACGCACCTATGCAGAGTGCGAATTTGGGGGTAGGATAGCCTGCTGCTCATAGTTCGAAATACATGGGGGTGGGGGGTAAACACGTTTATAAATGCCGGTTGTAATGACACATTTTCAACGAGCTAGACGTCTGCTAGCAAGATACATATTTACCCAGCAGCAGCAAAACGAATTTAGCCTACTGGAGGAATTTACCTAGCGTTTTGTCACTCAATGTTGACTGCTGAAATCGTTTTCTATCTCCGTTCTAGCGCCACGGTGGTTGAAAATGGTACGGTCCACAATAGGGGTGTTTGAAATCGCTTTAGATTATGTTCCTACAGTGAAAATAGCAGTTGACTTGTAAAACCATATATAATTTGCTTATTTAAAGATCAAATGAAACATTTATTCAAAAATCCTACACATGACAAAACTATTAATATATTATTGATAGCCCTCAAAGGGCCCCCTGTCAGTGCTGGGCCCTTAGAATCGTCCTAACCTTTCCCCCCTGGCGGCGCCCCGTCCCATTTGTAGGCAAAACTCAGAGGTCTATAGACTGGTATTGGGACAGGCACAGTTTTTGCTTGTCAGCCATGAGGAGAATAGAACCTTCAGTATGTATGTTTTCTTTTGTGTGATATCAACAACCCTTTGGAAGCACCATGCAAGCAAAATCCAGCAGTTAAACTCCTAAAAAGAGAGTGTAGGTAGACTGAAAGAAAATGGCGTCAATACAAACTTGCATAAATACAAACTCCTATGAAATACATAAAGAGATTCTCCGCACATATAACTCTGAAATATGCAAAGCAAGACAATCTTTCTTTTCTAACATCATCACCAGTAGCAGATCAAATAACACTCGTGTTTTATTTTCCACTGTCGATAAGATAACAAATCTTCCCTTACAATTAGCGCCTGAACTTCTCTCAACTAATAAATGCAATGAGTTTTCATCTTTTTCTTAAAGGTAAAATCGACAAAATCAGACTCAACATATCTGCTAAATTATTACTATTACTAATTCAACACCCGGAACATCCATCTACAAATAGAGAGAAACTTACTGTAACTTGATGTCAGAGTTCATAGACTACGAAACACTTGAAAAAAACGGTACAGAATCTCACCACCTCCACATGTGGCTTAGACACTCTTTCAACAAATTTATTCAAAACTGTTTTCCACCTTAAAGCCGCAGATGTCCTTCACATTGTAAATGCATCACTGCTGTCTGGCACTTTTCTTAAGTCACTAAAAATAGCTGTTGTAAAGCCACTGCTCAAGAAGAATAACCTGGATGCCTCCATGTTAAACGATTACAGGCCCATATCCAATCTACCTTTTATTAGCAAAATGATTGAAAAAGTAGTCTTTAGTAGTTCCTAACATCAAATGGGTATTTTTGATGACTTTCAGCCTGGTTTTCGGGCAAATCACAGCACTGAAACAGCCCTGATTAAGTCTCAATGTCTCGACACAGTCAGCATCAGTCCTAGTGCTACTGGACCCTAGTGCAGCATTTGACACTGTTGATCACAATATTTTACTACACAGACTAGAACACTGGGTTGGATTTACAGGCATAGTTATCAACTGGCTCAAATCATATCCACAAGAAAGAAGCTTCTTTGTTGCCATCGGTACCTCAACACCAACGTCCTTCACCTGTGGTGTTCCCCAGGGGTCGATCTTGGGGCCACTATTATTCAACCTCTATATGCTTTCACTTGGACAAATCATCCAAAATACAGTAATTTGATTTCATAGCATAGCTATGTAGAAGACACACAAATCTACTTAGCTCTGTTGCCAAACGACTATGGTCCCCTTGATTCTCTGTGTCAGTGTATAGAACAAATCAACACCTACAGTACATGTCTCAACATTTTCTTCAACTGAACAAAGAAAAAAACTGAAGTAATTATATATGGTACAAAGGAGGAAAGGCTTAAGGTTGTGACAAAGAAGTTTATATATCATGGTTAACTTCACTTGTGTGCGTCAAAGTTATGATCCACAGTTTCATATACTGTATGTGTGTTCAAAGTTGTTATTCACAGAAACATAGAGGTGCCTCACAGGAAAGCTATGCACCTGCAAAGATAAGAAACTGGGGATGAGCGAAAGGATGAATTTAGGGAGGTTTCGACCGAAGGTCATGCTGACTTGTTTTGCTCTGCTTTGTGCTCTGCTTTGCTTAATAAAAGAACCTCTTTGCGTTGGAGAGCTCAGAGAATGGAGAGGGGAGAATTCCTCTCAGGGCACTCTCTCCTCTTGGCGCCGGGAGTCGTTGCTAAAAACTATACTACGTTGTGGTTCTTGTGTCTTATAATATTGGGAAGATTTTCCTGACATGTTGCCACTCTCTAGGATGACTTCCTTGGAAGTGTTCTCTCCGCAGCTCCTGGCCTCCCTCTCCTTTGTTTCCCCATGCCTGCTTCCATGCCATCCTGGTCTCCTTCTGGGTCTGTCAACCTCGCATGGATCTTGTTCAGTTAAGTTTTCTGATCTGATGTACCTCCATGCACACATCCACACTTCAGATACAGAGCAAACCTCCACACATCAACACTACAAATACACATGAACAACACTCCTCACACATGTCAACAATTCTTACACACAGCAAAACTCCAAGATTACACACACACACACACACACACACACACACACGCGCACAGGTCTGTGTTCGTAACGAATTTGAGAATCATGTTTACTTCAAAAAATCTACAGGAGGATATGAGAAAAGTATTTTATTACATCATGTGACGAGGCAAGAATTACTCTGTTAGGAAATGTTTATTACCAGATGAACATGAAGAATGACATTACATGGAAGTGGCCTGTTTAAGATCCCCGTGGCTATATCCCACAACATGGGTGGCATCCCGTAACATAAACCCCTTATCCCACAACACATCAGCTGACTAGTCTAGTACACCTATATAATGCGTACCCGTCAACTATCTTATGACAACAGGCTGCTTAACTAGAATCTTAGCCGTAGGCTACATTTCCCCCATAACCCCTTGCATGAACGTAACACAAGCATATCCGAGCCGCGCTACAATCATATAAGTGATACACATACATGTCAAATTTGGATAGCTTAGACATGTCCTACAAAACATCTTATGTAGTATACAAAGATGGCCCTTTTAATAACCAAGGAAAAAAAATCAAAGCTATCAAAATTATCCTGAAAAAAGCCCAGGGTTCTAGAATACTCCATATAAGCCCATATATCATCACAGTATTTTCACATCTTCAAATGTTGAAAGGAACTTACCAGTAAAAAGTGTCAGAAAACCCCTTAGCAAATTTAAATCACAATGCCTATAGTAAGATCACAGCTGAATGAAACCGCATATTGGGCTATGATGTAAATCAGTGATGTGTAAAAGTATTGGCCTTTCATCTTTGAATATGTGTGTGTCAGATCAGGTGGTTGTGTAGCTGTGCTGTGTGTTACGTTGCATTGTGTAGCTGTTGTGTAACTGTGTTGTGTAGCTCTAATGTAACTGTACTGTGTGTTGTGTTAAGTTGTGTAGCTGTTGGGTAGCTGTGCTGTGTGTTGTGTGTTAGATGAGCAGAGCCCTGAGAGGGAGAAAAGACAGGAGCAGGACCATCAGAGATGCCGTCAGACCCGAGGCCTTAGACACCCTCACAGGTGGCGGGACAAACAAGTTTCTCCCCTCTGGAAAAAAAAACAAAAAAACAAATGAGATGATAGATAGCAGAATATCAAATGTTGCTAATAGGAGGTCAGTTTTCTGGTGGCCTATTCCAGTTGAGGAGGCATTCAGTAACAGAGCAGTGTGAAGTGAAAACTTTGGGTATCGATAACAGAGACAATTGCTTTGAGGTGAACAATCTGACATACTGAAACAACAGCAAAACTAGTGTCACAATGATGGTAAACATACTGTTAAAGGTATGGGCGTCTGAGCCATTATACGAGGTTGAATGTGTCCCACCCTCTTTTTATAATTGTTAGTTTTTACCCCCTCCCCCCACTTTTGCCATGCAAAAAATCAGTGCTGTTTTAAAACTGTCTCCGACGTCAAATCCATTCTACTTGATTACAATGCTACAATGAAACTCCATCTCAATCTCAGGTTTTCTTTGCTACTTGCTCCTCACAGCACGCATGTACGCTCACACACATGGACAAATGAGCGGTCAAATTCTAGCTAACCGCTGGAAGAGGCTACACCAGAGGTGGACATTCCTGGTTCCAGTGAGTAAAAGTCCTTCCATATATTCTTTCTACCTGTGCACTTAACACAGGTGATGTCACTAATTATCTGATCTACCTGGCAGCTAATTAGGATGAGCTGGTTTACTAAATGGTTGGATCAAATACTTGGTAGGAGTTTTACTTTCTGAACCCGGGATGTTCTTCCTCTGGTCTACACATACAGTAGGCCTAGCTCAAAACACTTGCGGAAGCCTTCTTGTTTTGATTACAGCGGCGCTAGGTAACGTTAAATCTGTGTCAATAAAACACTGATAATATTAATGAATAGCTTTTGTGAGTGATTTATATTTGGGAAACTGCGGATAAGGGACTGCAACTGCCTAGGCTGCTGAAATGCCACAACGGCGCAGCAAATGAGCTTCGGAAACAATCTTTACGTTCACGACATTCAGACTGGCCAAAAACGTTAATGGAAACCTCCCGAAGCTCCCAATTAGCCACTCCGGGCCTGCATTCAAAACACAAAAGAAATTAATTTAACAGATATTGCAACTGCATGCAAGGCTAACCAGGCCTATTATGAGGTTATTAAAGCTCGTTCTGAATTAGTCATTGAACCAAAAGCTTTACTTTGTTAGATAGAAGTATCCTAACAACCTGTTAAAATGTACCAGAATCGATGACCTGTCCCACCCACTTTCAAAATGTCATCAGGCATTGCTGAATTACATTTGGAACAAAGAGAACAATTTCAGAGTACAAAAAATACAGTAAAGGAAGGACAACAATCAGTCAGTGTTGAATCATCTTTGTTTACCTTCATTGCCATTGGCCAAAACCAGAGGCCCCAGAGAGATGGAGGCGCTGTCATGGAAATCAACAGAACGACGATGCCTCTGATGGTAACCTGGGTAACAGTGCTGTAAACAGGAAGATAGATGTTGCTGGACCAGCTCAGAATATGTCCTTTTTACAACTTAGGGTCTATTTATGGTAGTTAACAGCTTCAAACTTTTGTTTAAGAGCTAAATACGGTAATTGGTGGGGTTTTCAGCTCCTTAGTCACTATGCTGCCACTACTACAATTTCCCCCTGCTGTGGTTTGCATGTGTTGAACTTACAGCTGTGCAGTCATTGTTTGCCATCAAGCACAGGTGGATGCTGCAGTGCAGGTAAACCCTGGAGGAGTTTGCATGGAAGGTGAACATCCTGAAGGAGAATCGGCCTGTTGTGCTGACCCCATTCTCCACCAGCTCCACTGTGTTGTCATTGGGATTAGCACACCTACAGAGACAGACACACATCCAAGTGATGACAACAGCAAGGCTTATGTGTTCTGGGTTGGAAAAGGGGAGGAAGACAAATTAGGAATCCTTTCTGTAATATCAATGCCTATAATTTATAAGCTGCAGGTTTTCTGTTAAGAGCGTCGTCCGCAGAGTAATTTTTGATGAGGTTTAAGCACATGTGCTTGCAGGGTCCTCATTAATTTACAGGTGTGATAGTCTGGTAGTATGGAAAATAACAGGTAGTAGTTGACTGGTATTCAGCAGGTGCTTTTGTCCACATAATCACACCGTGGGTTCAGGGATCGAACCTCAGTCTAACTACTTTTTAGTGGTGGGGGAAAAAATCAATTCTGTTCAGTATCGCAATATTTTATGCACGCATATCGATACTAGAAGCTCAAAGTATCGCAATGCTTAATTATAGAATTCGATTATCTATTTTACTTTTATTCGAGTCGAGTTTACTCAGGGTTTACTCTGATAACATTAAATTGCTTATTACGGCCACAAGGTGCAACTTGTTGTAGCGTTTCGTTGTGCATTCAACTGCAATTTCAAACAAAAATGGCCTCACATTTAAAAGCGCTCCGTCTTCTTTCACTTTCACGAAAATGTGGGTGTATTTCGGTTTCAAGAAAACCGAATAGTAAGGACGTTGACATGCACCATGTTATTTTCCTCATTTTTTGTAATGCCTTCGAATAATATGGGATACGTGAATAGCAATATATCTGAGAATCGAATCGCATTACTTGTTGTATCTCAATGTCAAGAATCGCAATAATATTGTATCGTGGCCCAAATATCGCAATAGTATCCCACCCCTACCACTACTAGTCTGTTACTTTATAGTACGGTAAACAGTAGGTGGTAGTCTGGTATTAGGGTAAAGAACAGGTGATATTCTGGTAGTAGGGTGAAGAGCAGGTGAGTCTAGAAGTAGGTGTGTTATAGGACTTCATTTCTTACTCGTTTCTGATGAGGTCCCATCGGATGTGGTAGTTTGGCTGATTGACAGGAGTGGCCCAGCAGGAGTCGATCACTATGGCGATCTGGCGGCTATCTACTCCATCCACTTGAACAGCCACGTAGATTTGCTGATTCACTCTCACATTCACCCTCCCAGAGAACGCATGGGAGAATCCTGCATCTTCATAGGGAATCATACGGACATGGTAGCTTCCTTCCCCTCCTGGTAGCTTCTTAGTAATTTGGCTGAAGAAACAAACACATATATGATGAATAGTAGAATTCAGTTCATACGAAGTCTTATGATTGTGTTTGGTCACTGCGGTAAGGCACTGCAAACTAACATGAAGTAAAGCATGAACATGGAGTGATAGAGGGAAGAACAAACCTCTCCAGTGGGTTGATTTCTATATTCATGGAGAGGGTCTGTGTGAGGGGGTAGACACAGCAGAAGAGCAGGTCTATCTGTCTCTCTCTGCTGATGGGACCGCTGGCTGAGTTGGCCTCCCCATGGATGGAGTTCTCATAGATGAAGTGGGTGCTGTTACTCTGTTGGCCAACACACAGCACACACAGGGGTAAATGTCCGTGACAACTATGATGTTCTGCCGAATATAATATTTAAATTGTTCTTTGGAGGACTTCCAGAGGTATAAAGGTCTTTTGGCTTTGCTCACAGAACAATACCTAATGATAATTCTATACCAAAGAAGAGCTCTGTATGTAATTGCTTACTGTACTGACTATCACCAAGATCAGTAATTATTCTTCTGGATAAAAAAAAATTGAATGTTGCGTTCAAATGAGGGCAAAGCTGTTGTACCTTTAGTGAGGTCCCACAAATGTGGTTGTCATTGTCGAAGAGGAACTCCACTCTGCCATCTTGGAGTGTGCCGTTGCAGCTGGGGTCATTGAGGCGGAGGGAGTCAGCCAAGAAGCCTGCCTCAAACAGCTGGCAGCGAGACAAAGACATGGTGCCTGTGCTGCTGGAACAGAACTCCTGAGAGTCTGAGAGAGAGGGTGGAGGAAATAATGACATTTAAAACACTTCTGTTCAACATGCCATGTCAACATCAACAGCATTAATAGAGCTTATGAACCCTTACCATAGCACTCAGGATGAGGTCTCGGGTGATCCTCATTGCAGAAGCAGCCGCAGACTCCATCCTTCTGGCCACACCACTCATCCTCAGTGCAGTCCAGCTCTTCACAAGGGTCAACTGCAGCTGTTCAAGAACGCATGATGACACATGTTGCTTAATTGCAAAATCAAGTAATTACACAAAGCCATGGGCAATTATGTGCTTACATAATTGTGAAAGGGTTTTGGCTCTAGAAAGAAATGCCTGATCTTTAATGCAATATCTGCATTGTATTACATCTACACATCACTGTAATAGTGAGGCAGACAGTGAAAGTAATGTGAACCTGATGTACTCACAGCAATGCAGTGCAGAACGCCATTCTGGTGTGTGGAGCCCCAGCACATTGCAAGCTGTCTCATAGGCCTCCACTGCTGAGCACAGCATGCTATTGGCTGGTGTGTAGGCACAGAGATCGTACACACAGGAAGTGAAGTAGGCCTGTGGTTCAACATGTAGGTGGCACTGCTGAAATGGGCCACTGCTGTTGGTGATGATGCTGCACAGATCTGTGTATTCTGCTTCAAATACACACGTGTCGTCTCCAATTCGGTCACTGGCTCCACATCTAGGGAAGGTGACGAGAAAGAAATAAGTACTGTAGTAGTAAGAAGTGTTTTGTGTGTGAGTTTAAAGTGTACCTGGCAGCATTGCCTTTAAGATAAAGGAACCACCGCTCAGATTTTTAGGCCAGTCTGCCAAACAGTTGACATATTACGCATAAAGGTTATCAAGTTATTGTCAATCAATTTATTCTATAGTTTGACATTCTAAACGAATGTATAATTTTTCCAATAACTCTAACTCACCCAGGACTGCTTGCATCTGATTTCCAACTTTGACCGAATTCATTGTCAGTCTGGGCCAGAGTGCCATTGGGCAGAACTTTGTCATCTGCTGGGTTGCCATTGCGATTGCCACACATTCCACACACAGATTGGTGATAATCTGGACTCAGTCTGACTAGCAGTCTACTACGACCATCAAACTGGACCACCAGCTCTCCTGAGGCATTCACAACCACAAATCCTGACTCACGAGTCAACTGCGCCAGGGAGCCAACCTGTATGCTGTTTGCATTGTTATCTTGACCATCAACCTACAAAAAACAGAAGAGGTACGCAGACATGTTTATACACTGAACTCCAAGAACATGTCCTTATTGACTGTACCCTTTTGTGCACAATCAGAGAAGTTCCGCAGTGTAAGAGGTACCTTGACTCTCCTGTTCTGTCCAATGCTGATGTGGCTTTGAACTCCTCCCTGAGAGAGCCAAACATCCACAGTGGACACAAAAGACACAACTAAGTTGCCACGGTGCCTGTTAGCGGCTACTACACGGAAGGCCAGGGCATCATCACTCATGTTGCCACAGGTGTGGGTAATCTCATAAGCACAGGTGCCCTGGAATTGGATATTTAGAACATGTTTAAAACTTGTGTTAAGTTGGTGAAAACATCTCTTTCAAGATATGGGATCACTTAGGTTTCCTTTTTAGATTTCTGTACTGTTTGTTCTACCTGAAAGTGAGCCACAGCCCCATCAAAGGTGAAGTAGTGAGGGTCTCCCCAGACCGTGCAGGTTGACTTTTGACCATAGCAACCCCGGCGGCCATCTTTGACTGAGCATTCCTGACTTGGAGGGCAAGAGGACTGGATACAGCGAAGGTCATTGGGGGCAAAACACTCACAGCGCTGCGAACAGTCTTGTGTCCAGAACTGTTCTCCGATCTATCAGACACAAATAACACTGAGATTTAATTTACTTGCTAATAGTCATGAGTTAATAAAATCACTGTGTGTGAAACACATGCCATCCTCTTGGTCAGGCTCTGCTTACATCAAAGTAGAAGCCGTCATAAAGACAGCCACACTGCTCCACAGGCACACAGCGCCCCCCGCTCCTCACAAATCCATCATCGCAGAAACAGCCCTCAGCACACGTCCTGTCACAGCTGGCATCAATGCTGCTGGCACAGGTGTGCCCACACTCTGTACCACACAGATCGTAGTGGCTGTTTTCTGGACACTCCATTTCTGTTGACATGGGTATGGTTTTATCACTTTTCAAATATTCTAATCCACCAATCAAACCACAAATGTAATCAGTGTAAGTCGGGTCCTTGAGACTTACGGCAGGTGGAGTTTTGTCTCCAGGGGTAAACAATGACATTTTTCTCTTGGCATGCACTGACGTATGCTTCCATTGCACGGCAGAGGACTTCGTTTCTGTCCCCAGACAAGCACACGTCAAACACACAGTCGTTGAAGAATTGCTGGGGATCCACATGGGAATGGCAGAAGCTTAGTGGTCCATTGCTAGCTCTGAGTAGCTCACACATGGCACGGGCTGTCGAGTCATCTTGGCACACTGGACAGGAGTTTCCACAACCTCCAGTACAGGGAATGCCGTCATCAACCGTCCAGTAGTCCCCAAACTCAGAGACAGGGAGGGCAAGAGAGCCTGAACTGCCATTATGGACCGTGAAGTCATCACCCTGGAAGCCGTTGAAGTTACCACACAAACCGCATGTAGCTCCACTGTAGTTGGATGGTACTGTGATGTCCAACACCCACCGGCCGTCATAACTGACAGTTAGACCAAAGTCTGTTTTCACAAATGTGTGAAGCCCATTGGCGTACACCGACACTCTTCCCTGATCAAGAACAATCGGCAAGTTTCTTGTCTCCCCATTCACCTAAAGTCAGAGGTATATAGGATGTTATGTAACTTGTTTTCATAAACTCTCTTTAAACTTCACTTGAAGAGGGTTAAATACCAAACAGGTGGTACATGACAGGTAGATGCAGGTGGTAAATTACGAAGCAAGCACAGTATCTCTTGTTCCACTGTTCTGACTTATTGTTTTTCTAAAACAAATTGGCTCAGTATACTTCAAGCACAATATGCAAACTTCAAGCTGTTTCAGAAACTTGTTCTACCATGGTGGACGAAGAACATTGTCCAGTAGCTAAAGATGATCTGAAAAAAAGACCTGAATTTGATCCTTACCTGCACAGTCCCCTGGTTGTATTTTGAGATGTATACGAGATGTCCAGACACATTGACGTAAACAGCCACAGTGATGGAGACCTGCAGACCATTCCATGCCTCATTCCTGGCCTCTACCTGAAAGTGAGGTAGATCTTGTGTTCCATTGCAAACTGATGCCAGGATGTAACGACAAGTGCCCTGGAAATCAAAGGTGCGTCTGTCGAAGGAGGTGTAGTGTGGGTCTCCAGAGGCCGAGCAGGTGGCCTCAGGTTTGGGATGGCAGCCATACTGTCCGTCCACGACTCGACAAGACTCCTGAGCAGCACAAGAAGAGGCAGTGCATTGTGACTGCCCAGTAATGCCATTACATTGGCACTGGAACTGGCACTCCTCGCCGTACCAGTAGCGCTCTCCACTCTGTCTGTAACGCCCGCCGTGGTGGCAGCCACAACCCGTGGGTGGCACACAGCGATCCCCACTCAGGAGGAACCCGTCATTACACTGGCACCCCTCCTGGCACTGCTGGGTGCACAGGAAGGGGAAAGACAGGCTTGGGCAGGAAGCAGGGCAGGACGTACCACATAGCTCATAATGGCTGTAAGTTGGGCAGGTTGCATCTATAACAAGGAATGACAGATCAGTTCCATTTCAAACTTATTTCTTCTGCTATATTTATTATAATGTTTTAAGAAGTTGGGATTAAAATGAATTTCACTCCCTTACCACAGTTAGTGATGTTCCTCCATTCCCCAACTATGATGCCACTCTGTTGGCAAAGCAGGGAGAAGCCACGCAGTGCCTCGCACAGTCCCTCTCGAGCACCTTGCGTCCTCACTAGAGTCTGGACACAGTCTTCAATTCGGCTCCAGGGATCAAGACTTGCTTGGCACTGGCCAAAAGGCCCATGTGCCCATCCCATGATGCCGCAGAGGTCCCTAAACTGGCTGGTGTTCTGGTAGTGTCCGGGTTCCCAGACCTGAGGTTCTACACAGTGTGTTGACAGGGAGCCATCTCTCCAGCTGTCCCCAAACTGCTGAGAGTCGTTGAGGGGAATTCCAGTAGGGGAGAAGAAGTCGTCATGAGGGTCTCCATTCAGATTTCCACACAGGCCTCCTAGAGTGCCGTTGTAGTTGCCTGGAGCGGTGATGCGGATGACGTGTGGCCAGTCAGCCCTTACCAACACTCCAAAGTTGGTCTCTATGACAACACCCTTTACACTGCTGTGGTAGATGCGAATATGACCGGGGTTGACCCTGAATGGAAGGCCCACTGTTTGCCCATCCACCTGATGGGAGAACATTAGGTTTATACTTGCAGATGTGTATCATGGTATTGGAAGTGTAAAACATTTTTGTATCAGACACACTGTTTATATCTCTATTTCTTTAAGTGTGTAAACATAGATCCTGTACCTTAGTTGTGCCCCCCTCTCCCATCTCCACCGAGACTTGTGTTCCTTTTGCTTCAAACTGTAGATGTCTGACAAAATCTCTTGGCCCTGTGGGAACTTTCTCAACAGTTACTTGAAAGTGAGGTAATTGTGATTGTCCCCTGACCCTAGCCAGTGTCAGACTACAGGCACCTGGGTAGTTGAAGGTCTGTCCATCAAAACTGCGGTAAGACCCAAAGCTCTCCACCCAGCAGGTGGAGTAGCTGACAGGTCTGCAGCCCCGCACACCACCATGGACCCCACACACCTCAAGCTCACTGCAGCTGTGTGCCTGGCAGGTCATTGACCCTTGAGTACAGTGGCAACTCCTCCCACAGTCCTGGTCTAGCACCACTGTCTCCCCAGCTGTGTAGTACCGCCCCTCGAAGGTGCAGCCACAGTCATTCTGCCGAACACATTCCCCACCGCTTAGGACATGGCCAGCATTGCAGATGCAGCTCTCCTGGTTGGGCAGAGGGCAATTCTGGGGGGAGTTGGGGTTGCTGCAGGTTGCAGGGCACCCAGTTCCTTGAGATTCAAAGTGACTGTTGGCTGGACAGGGGATTTCTGTGGGAGCAGAAAGCAGCAAGCAGAATGCATCAAATTCCTGTCAAAACCACCTTTCCAACATGAAGTGTTTACTGGTTACAGAAGCAGCACCCACCACAGAATCCCTGGCTTCTCCACTGGCCCAACTGGATGCCCTCTTGTTGGCACTGGGCAGCGTACACATTGAGTGCTTGGCAGAGAATGGGCTGGTAGCCATCACCCACACACAGATCATACACACAGTTTTCTACAAAGGTCTGTGGAGACAGCCCGGAGTGACAGGAGGCAAACGGACCGACACTGTTGCTTAAGATACCACAGTGGGCCGTGTTTCCATAAAGAGTCCTTTGACTATCGGTACAGGCAGCACAAGCAAGTCCTGCACATCGCACGTCCTGGCAGCCAGGGTCAGTGTCCCCTTCCGCCTTCCAGCTGTTAGCAAACTCCACGTCTGAGCTCACAAGCTGCCCACCGCGGGTTCTGAAGTCATCATGAGGGTGGAAGTTGAAGTTGCCACACAGGCCACAGGTTGCATTCTGGTACTCATAGGGTACTGAGATTCTAACATAGTGATTGGCATCGTAGGTGACCAGCAGACCAAAATCTGTACTCACAGCCACAGAGAAACCTGATTGGTAGACTCGGATGGACCCTTGTCGGAGGGTAAATGGGGTCGTCACAAAGCTACCATTCACCTGAAGGAGATTGCTACCATTAATATGACTTGAGCAGTTTGAACTTAAAATATACATTTCATGTCTGGGAGTATTTGGTATGCATTCATGTTGTGCTTACCATTGCTTGGTACTGGTTGCCTTTAACAAGTTCAATTTCCTCATCATAAACCCACACTCTTACAAGACGTGTCCAAGACACATGTGTGCTGCCCCGATGTTCATTCTTCCCTTCAATCCGGTAGTACGGCAGTCCATTGCCACAAGCCTTGTGGACATTCAAGTTAAAACATTAAGTATTAAGCTCCCCAAGCAAATACAAACATATTAATAAAGAAACTTCATTAATTCATATTTTAAAGGCAGTAGAGGTATACCTCTGAAAGGACGTATGTGCAGGTTCCCTGGAAGTGAAAGACTTTCCCATCAAAGGTGTAGTAGTGGGGGTCTCCAGAGATGGTGCAGGTGCGGCGCTGAATATTCTGGCAGGAGTACTGGGAGGATGCTGGACGACACGCCTGGGAGAAGCTGCAGGGCTGCTGCTGGCACTGGAGGAGGCCTCCACTGACGCAGGTGCATCTCTGCTGACAGGTGCCATCTATCCAGAAAGAGTCCCCCACCTGCACAGATGAGTCTGAAGGAGATCCAGCACAATTGAAAACAAGTGTTTTCCACCTAATATTAGGGTTTTTAAACAGGGTTTTTTTCAATTGTTTACACACAATTTTTAAAACTGGGTTCTTTTAAGCAAAATATAAGCACAGCTATCCAAACACCACACTCAGTAACACGACTAGTTATTATTAGCCGCATGCGATTAATCGGGAGTTAACTAGGACATTCATGAGATTAATCGCGATTATTTTTTTTTAATATATTGACAGCACTAATTTCTTTTAATACTTCACTACAGTATTTCTTACCATAATCAGTTACAGTAATCAACCAACAATGAAATCAATGAAACAAGTAAAATCTGTAGACAAATAAAAACTAATGCATAAAGTACATACACTTTGACTCTGAAGAACAACTACTGTAAAAGCAACAAGACTGTGAAGCACACCTGAGAACTGCGTTTTCAATTTTGCATGTGTGCTTACACACCTGGTGGATGTGATTATCCAATTAGTTCATTAGTGTGGTCATTGGCAATCCGGGGCTTTGTAATAGACCTCTGAAGTTCGCCTACAAAAAAGCCACCATCTTTGCCCAAATAAGGAGATCCGGTATCTTGAGATTTTTTCTATGGGAAAATAACATGGGTTTTTTCCATTATCGCACCTGTTAAACTCTCGCGGGGATGATGACATTGGAAATGCAGACGTTTTTCGCTACACAGTTTTGTCCACTGCCGTCTAGTGGATACTGTGATCTTCGGTAGGTGAAGACGGCACACTTTGATCTTTGCTACCCCAGAGCTAACTTACAATGCAACTTGCCATAGGCAGTTAGCTTCAATTAACTCCCGGATCTCCTTATATGTGCAAAGATGGCAGCTTTGGATCCTTTTTGTAGGCGAACTTCAGAGGTCTATGACAAGGAAGTAACCTTACAATCCTTACAGTATCTGTGTCTAAGGTGTGGAAATGTGGATAGTTTTACAAATCACTGTGTGTAATGTTAAGCAAAAAGGTGAAGCAGACATTGTGTGTAATGTTGTGCAAATCTCTGGAGGTGTTTTGCTACTTGGAGTGAAATTTTGCAAATTGTGTGGAAATTTTTATTTTAGTGTGTAATCAATCGTAAAAAGACTGTAATGCTATGTTGGTACCAGTGGCATGGGGTTACGTAAAATGTTGGGATCCTCACATCAGGCTGTGTGCAGTCAGTGCACAGACAGTGTAGGCCTGGCTATTTCAATTAGTCATTGTGCACACCTCTTTTCATTTTGGGCACTGAAGCATATCTCTCACACACCATCTCTCCCTTAGATGTTTGACTACATATATTTATGATTTGTGATTACTTTAAGGTTACAAAAATATAGTTGTCTTTAATCATCTTGTCTGCTTCCAATTGTATGTCATGGTTTAGAGTCAGCTGTAACAAAAGAGTACCACTAATACATTTGCAATGTATTGGACAGGTTAGGGTTAAGATAAACAACTCACTTTTGAAATGACAGCCCCTTAGACCATGGTCAGTTCTAAACACCCAACGACCTGGTGTGTTAACATTGCTTGTGAGCCTTATATTTGTAATGTTGCTCATGAATGATCCAGGAATTGAAAAATGATGAGTGGAATTGACTGTGTCATAGCCAGCCTGAAAGCAGAATGTGAAGTGAATGTGAGGAAAACAACCACCATATTTATTTTCCAAAGCATTAAAACCTGCAATGAATGTCATTTTGTACTGTAGGCTTACCTGGACATTCCATTGAGTTGGGGCGATGACTCCATAGTTCATCATAACAAATGTGTATTGACTCCCTGAGATCAGCACCACTTGGAATGATGTCTCCTAAAACATGATATTGCATTTTTACGGAAAGTTTCATAATGTATTTCAAAAAGTGAAACTTACATACATGTACATTCTAGATTAATCTAAGTACAGTACATCCTAGATTTATCTACAATGTATTCATGTACATGTATATCAGCTGTGCAGACCACATTAAACAATCTTAAAAGTAAAAAGTATCTTTTTAATTTTAAAAAGTATTTGTTGGACACCTGCACTACATACCACCATGGACTACACACACTTCTGGATCTTTGTTTTCCAGTCTTTTATTACATTTGATTGCTGACTAGAGGTCTGCTGGTAATTTAATTGACACTGGGGCAGTCACCACGTTTATTATTCCACTCAGCGTCTGGGGGTCGGGAAGGGTTCCGATTGGACAGGCGGCGCATGAACGTAGCCTAATTATGGTCTACCGGAAGAAAACAAACTCTAGCTAGCTACTGGGGCATATTTCACAAAACATAGGTTACGAATGTAACTATGGATCTGTGAGACCGAGGGATGACCGTCACTATCCTTGTCGCTCGGACCATTCTGAGGCGTTCAGGGATAGGAGACTGACCCGGGAGCATTCTCTGCTATTTATTAACGCAGGTCGTTCTGCTTCCGGAGGTCATGGACTATTTTGACATATAGGGTGTTTCTCAAGGTCAAGAGCTCGTCCTTGATAGAATGCTTTCTTTCAAGTCGAGTGCTGGAGAGACAAGGCTACACACCTTCCCAGTACCCTCTCCAGCCGTCAAGATCACATGCAATGGAACAGCCTAGCGAGTGTGGAAGTGCACGTCAATTGTGCACGGTTCCGGCTGCGCGCTTAATTAGAACCGTGGAAATTGTGCTGCTTTTACAGGAGTTCCGACAACTGCGGCTGCACTTTCCTCTAAATAAACTTTTTGGAGTAGCCTACAGTATTTCCACATTCAACGTCTTCACATATCACAATCCGTAGTTTATAATTATGTTAGTGTCAATGGAAAGTTATACCGGTAATTGGCAACAGCAACGGTAATGTTAAACTTCTACAAAGTTCGTATTGGGCGAAGTTCTGAGATAAATTAATAACAAGTCTATCACAACTTGTTCATGCACATTGATATGCATTTATGATGAATATGCACAATAACTTGATATAAATGCCTGAGCAAATATACGATGGCATTAACAAAACACTTGATAAATCATATTTAGCCTACATTAACACGCACTGCTTCTTTGCATCTACTTTCCATCTCCCTCTCTCTCTTTTTTTTTAAACCGTACCGTCAGAAAATTTCTAATTGTTCATACGCAAAGGATTGTGGGTTATTTCTTCACTCCGAGGATCCATCGATGCATCCTCCAAAATTCTCCGAAATTCTCAGAACGAAGGACTCAGTATTTGCTAGAATTTGAAAGCATCCTTGACTTTGGAACAGTGCTTGACGAGATTTGATGACGTAACGTCCTTGAAAAAGTGGCTTGGAAGGAGCAATCCTTGACATTGAGAAGCACCCATGGTCTCGGTGATAGGCAGAACGAAGGTGATCATTCCTTTTTAGACCGTAGTGACGGTCAGAGTGAGGTCGAAACAGATCCAGAGTAAGTAGATCCAAGATAAGTGACGACACACGCGGTTGACCAAGTCAAAGTAAACATGCTAAATACGTTTCACTAATGCTGAGCGCAGATGATTTGAGGCGGCCAGGTCAAGCCAGGTGTAAGTTATTCGGTATTTATCTCCCTCAACAATGGAATTCTCTTCTCTGATTGGCTGCTGGGGTGGCCATTAAGTAAGGGATAATCAACGACGCGCCAAGCGTTTCTAGGAAAATAATGCACGTTCGAAGTGGTAATTTGGACCCGACGTCGCAGGCGGATGGGACTTTACACTTCGATAAGTGCATTATTTTCCTAGAAACGCACGGCGCGGAGTTGATTATCCCGCTTATACCACTGCTAGCCTACTATCATTTTCGTTTATATTACCGCTGTCTTAGATACAACGTTTTTACCGTTACATTCACATTGGCGAATTGATATTCAAGTGTAATAAGCCCAAAAAAAGGAACTACTTCATAGCCGTGCAGTATATAGAAAAATGCACGTTCAAAATAGCGCATCACAATCGGAAATTTGACCAAGCAGTGGTATAACTTCGTATAACTGCTACCTTTGAAGTAGTTCCTGTATCACACTCCTGTATCACACGAGCCAAACTCGTTGCGAAGTTTATATGAACTGTCACGTTGCATCCAAGCTGAAATACAGACGTGCAGAACCATAGTAACATTGTAGCATATGACGGAGGTGGATTGTAGCTAGTTGGATGCCATGTAGGCTATAAAAGTAGCGATCTTTCAAAGTTAAAGTTAATCAAAATCCTGGGATATGCCCGCTTGACAACGGGAGAGATAGAACTAACGACTGGCTTTTGGCCATAGCAACCAGCCATTTAGAACTAACGACTGGCCTTTGGCCATAGCAACCATCCATTTAGAACTAGTAACGGCAGTTTTGTCCTGCAAGTATTAAGTTGATATGTGGCGGAAAGTAGGGGAGCGCTGTGACGGATGAAACAATTTTCGGTTAAACGTTGTTTTCAAAGACAACGTTACAAAAATAATGATTTTTTGTGTGATCAGCAACTCACATATGTGGTCTCTTAAAATCTTGTGATATTTGGTAGGATATGTATGACGATTGTGGTGAGTCATAGCTATATCTATATAGCTATATCATTACTATAGGCTACTGATTTAACTTCATTATTTCACAGATTTAAGTCATGTTGAGTGACGAGCACTTGATCAGCCCAACATATTTGTTTAAAAATACAAGGTCAACCGGAAGACGACGTCATGTTACATTTGTCCCGACAGTGACTTCTCGCAGCAAAACCTGTTTTTTTCCTAAACTAACTAACTTTGACATTGCATACAGTAGGATAAGTTACACTACCAATTCATCTATTGTTTGAACATGATAGCATTACATGACGCCATAAATACAACTTGATATTTGAAAAAATCGGCGTAATAGAACATTTACTTGGCGCACGTCAAAATGCTTTGTCGGGTCTAACTCAAGATCAGCGTGACATATCAACACGATTTTTCCCTGGTCTGGCAAGGCTTGCATGCTGTGCTTGGTGACAAATTTTGACGTTTCAATTTTGAACGGCTTAGGAGAAAATCGCAATGTTTCATTTGTCCTCCGTTTCATTCCCTAGTCCCACAGTCGGTTACATGTCGGCAGTCCGACATCCTGCCAGTCCGACATCCCTTTCGTCCGACATGCCGCTATTCAGACATGGTGTTATTCCGACATGCTGCCAATCCGACACATTTTAGTACCCCCATTCCGACAGTTTACAAATCCTATTTTTTTCCACGTCAATTTAACGGACCCTATGAGTCCGACGGACGCAAAGTGCATCAAAAAACACACCCATTCTTCGCTGTTACATTGCTCCGCGATTATTAGTCACAGCGAGATGAGACCTATATTGCATGAAAGAGCTCAGAACTGGGGCTTTCCAACGAAACTAGACACGTGTCTGTACGATCAAGTATGCAAATAAAAATAAAATCATTTAAATGAAAGTATCATATTTACAGTCTATATTGCTCTGCGTTCACCCACGCAGCCACTGCTCTCGCTTGAATTACTCCGGGACCAGGCATCGCACAGACATAACAAGCATATCAAATGAAAGAGGAGAAACAGAGCTTTCCATTGATACCAAACACATCGATCCTTTCGTGTTATAGAAACAGACGAAGTGACAAACAAATAAGAATCATATAGCTTCGGCTACCGCTATTTCGTTTGATTTACTTGTGAAACCGTGGTTAAAAAGATGCGGCTTGCATGTCAGATAAAAGAGGAGAGCTAGAGCTATCCACAGATACCAAATACAACCTTCTAGGCCAGGGCTCTTCAATTAGCGGCCCGCGGGCCGGATCCGGCCCCCGAGATACTTTGTAGTGGCCCTTGAAGTGTTGGCTGATGTTATATATGAGCAAATCCTTATGATCGGTAGAGACGTAAATAGCTGGTGGAAAACACGATAATGGAGGTGCAGTGATAGGCTACACTGCGAGTAGCGCCTATAAATAATGTTCTGTGTGGTGCGTTGCCGTTTATAGGCTACTTTGTTACTGGATATTATACAAAGAGTGCGTTATTGCTTCGTTTTTACGCAGCGTCACCAACATGTTGACGTGCGCCGAATCCAAGCTGTTTTCCTCAAAGCATGAAGCATTTTTGGTGCATGAAATCTCACCGGTAGTGTGCCTCTCAAGTCCAAGCAGATCCTCGCGAAAACATTTGCCACTCGTAATGTAGCTATTGGAGGAAATAGGAGTCGGTTTAAAAGTTTAACTTTGGTGGCATCAGTTCTGTTGCATGCTCTCACTCGCTCTGAAGTCCTGCAGGCACTGCACCTCAGCCAATTGCACGTAACGTTTTGACCGAGTTGAACATAAGTTACATCTTAGCTTAGTTTCAACGTAAATTGCCACTACGTTGGAGTATTATAAGCTACTAACATTTTAACGGGTTGCACCACGCAAATAGTTTCAGTGTGAAACTAATACACATCCATCGCCTTGATGTCAAGTCCACTGTAAGTAACATTGATTTGTGAACACGTTCATCCAATTTAAATGGTGGGAACGTTAAATGTATGTTGAGAAGAGTTACATATGCGACCGATTACGCACATTTAATTCATTTAATCACTGTTTGAAACCTGTTTGTGCCCATTGGAAATTGTATGGACCAAGCAGTTACTGCGCAAAGCTCAGATTCCATTGCTGTTAATGTTATCACAGATTTCATATTAGCCATAGCAATGCAGGTCCAGTGTCACCTTCCCAATGCCTACCACTGTGGTAGTCTGGGCCTGTGGCAGAAATATTCCCAAAACACAAATACAACAAAATAACCACAAAATATTTATGCTTTTACAAAATGCAACATATTAGCAATATAGATCCAGTGTCACCTTCCCAATGTTGGCCTACCACTGTGGTAGTCTGGGCCTGTGGTGGCAGAAATATTCCCAAAACACAAATAACCACCAAAAAACGATATTATCAGAGAATGTCTAATAAGGGACGGGCTCTGATATGCATTTACAAAATGCAACATTTGAACACCCATATTGGTGCTGTTGTAGTTTATTGTATCTGCATTTGTACGTAATTACTCATATTTCAAGCGGTATTTCTCCGGCCCCTCAGTTGTCATACTTTTCATGAACTGGCCCCTATTACAAACTAATTGAATAGTCCTGTTCTAGGCCATAAAACAGACGAAGTGACAGCAAAATAATAACTTAATTTAGCTCCACTTAGTCCGCGAATAATGAGACAGAGAAGAAAACTTGCCATGTCTATAGAACTCCCCCGAGTCGTGCACGCAACAGACACATAACCATATCAAGAAGTCTTCACAATGACATTTTAAATGTGATTTTTTATTATTTTACACAATTGGATATAGTTATGACATTATAGCCTATTAATGACCTCATGTCGGAATGGCACGTTGTTTGAAAAAATAGTTAAATACCGCCACTGCGACCATGAAAAAAAAAAAATGTCGGAGTGGTGGGACTTTCTCCCATAAAGAGACATGCCTCCACTACGACAATTGGACATCAATGTCGGAGTGCTGGTATGTCGGAATGAACGGCGGTAGCCCCCACGGTCAAGACAGTTTTAGCGATGTTAACGGACGCAACGGTGGAATAAAACTGTGTTCTAAATATACAGGTTATGAATACAAACGGGAGATAAGCGTGATAACGGCCTATGAGGTCGACCGGTTCGATGGAGATAATGGCACGGCGGAGGTAACTCTGTCTCCGTGCTTCGCACGTCGCCGGAGTTCTAGACCTCCACCTAGCCATTATTTCCATCGAACCGGTCACCTCGTCGGCCGTTATCCTTACGTGTGCGCGTTCTCGTTTCTCCCCCAAATAACTCACGGTTGGAATAAAAAAGACGCGAAAAATAGCGTCTTGCACACAAAGTGAACAACCGCTTTTGATATAGACTAACAACGAGGTAAAGTTGTACTTTTTTGGATGGGAATCATGATTATTTCTGTTACATAGCGGGAGTAGGTGTGGCAAACCAAGTGAATGCAAATGTAGGGGAGACCGGGGATAGTTGTAACATCACCATTTCCACAGAACAGGAATAAGATATTGGACATATGATCACCTCAGCACTTGCACCACTCCACCACTATCCCACATGGTGATTTTTAAGCCTATAATGTCACCCGTTCTAATTTGGCAAAGGAAAAGGTGATTTTGGCATAAGAAAGTGACATTTTTCACCACGGCTATATTTTTCTTAGTACTTTTACCATTGAAGATACAATTTCATGCCTCATATTATATTAAACTGTAGTCTCTGAAGCAAAACATGATGCATTTCATCCAAGCATAAACCAAAGCACTAGGCCTATACAGCAAGATACATATGGCTGTCAGGGATCGGGGTAGGTTGTAACACTTATATATGTATACTTATTTATGTGTAATTTTAATCATCATTTAATGTAATTTCTCTGCCATTGTTTTGTCAGTTGTAGCTTATCAACATTGGCACATCTGTAGTACAAGTTTTGTGCAATATGTTATACTATCCAGTCAAATGTACACAGAGAAACACTCACAAACACACCCCTACACACATATAACACACAAAAATACACACACACACACACACACACACACACACGACCACATATACAAAGGCTACTCTGGTTATGACCATTCAAAGAGAAACAGAATTAAAGAAAACTCTTTTCTGGTGTTCATACACCTATTTCAATGCCCCAAACATGTTTTTGAAAAATATTGCATGGTTTGACCTCTCTTTTTGTCTTTTATCTAGCTGTTACAACTTACCCCAGTATGTGTTACAACCCACCCCGTAGTGACAAAGGGTCACCTTGTATTTTTTTTTTTTTAAGTATATTTTTTGGGCTTTTGTGCCTTTAATTTTGACAGGACAGTAGAGAGAGACAGGAAGCGAATGGGTGAGAGAGTCGGGGGGGGGGGATCCGGAAAGGACCACGGGGCGGGAATCGAACCCGGGTCGCCGGCGTGCGGTGCAGGTGCCCCAGCCAGTTGCGCCACGGCTGGGGCCAGGTCACCTTGTATTTTACACCAAATTAAAAGGTCTGTACTTTTCTTGCAGATATGTGACCATTCAAAGCGAAATCAGTCGTTTTGCGCACAGCGTTATTTTGAGAAAATCAACAATAACAAACTTCCGGGTTAAAATGTTGAATTTCACGTTTTCTCATTATTTGACTGTATACAGTCTACAGTTTCATATCGTGAACGCATTTCACGGAAAAACATATGTTTTGACTGTTAAACCCGGCGAAGATTCAACACATTTGCTGTCATTCCCGTTGTGCACGCGCCGCTTAAAAAGGTGATTTCTCCTCTTCTGGCATATCGTGACAGGAGAACCATGTCAACTTTGGATGCGGTTATCTTAGTGATAGTTTGTGTAATATCCTCGATATACATATTGTTGGAAAGCTTAGTTTATGGCCGTTCACGTGAGCACAATAACTTAATTTAATAAATTTTACCGAAACGACTGGTTCCGCTTTACAGGGTCACATATTTGAGTTGGTTCTATCTGAAGTAGACAAATGTGGGTATTTTGAAAAAAAGGTTACAGGATTGTAGCTAAAAAAATGAGCGAGTTACAGGTGCTGGAAAAAAAGTGTTACAATCATACCCGGTCTCCCCTACGTATATGCACGTGTGAGAGCTTCCTTGTCTCGGCACGCAACGTCATTAAGAAAGCGCTTCGCCACCGCAAAGATGCACAGTATGACTATATATATATCTTAATTTGTCTTAAAAGCCAAATTAGTTGAAAACACCTTCGAAAAATGTCACCTCCACTTCCAATCAACTACTAGAGTAGGCAATTCATCAAACGTCCATCAAAAAAGAAGCAAACAACGAGTATGTTATTAATTATAAGGCCACCATAATTTAAATGACATCCATATGGTATTAGGCAGACATTCTGCTGTGTTTTGCGAGTAAATGCAAGTAGCAAATAATATATAAATGGAATACAGCTCTTTGAAAAAATCGCATGGAGGTCTGATTTGAATGACAGCTAGCAGAACCAATCAGATAATGTAATAACCATTAGAATTATCTTAGCTTGGCTGTTAGCCTGGTCGGGAGCATAAATTCCCATGGTAACTTATATGTGATCTCTTCTGTGAAACCAAGTCAAGGCTATGTTCATCTAGCCTGACGACGTCATACTCAATTCTTATCAGAATATGAGTCTGAAACTGCTCCATTCAGCTGCGATTATGGGGCGTGATTCAACCGATACAGTGCGGAGGGGATAGCTCTGCACTCATTGGATAGACCAAACCAAACAGAACAAGTTATTGGCTGTCAGTATCTGCGAAATCTAAGACAGAAATATGTAGCAGGGTAGGCTATGGAAAACATCCTCCTTCGTTTTTAAAAATAATTCCTTCAAACTGTATGCAATGAACAGCTGGGGAAGTGTGTCGTTAACCCAACGAGCAAACAGACATTTTTAAACAAACGGGAACAACGGGAACATCATCACCCAAATCACCCAAACATGCTGTTTTAACTGGGTGAAAGTGAAACTGAAGTTTTCCCACTTATCCTCGTTGGTCTAAGTGTTCAGAAATAGTTGTGCGTATCCGTGATAAAACCTCCGTTTCAATAGCTAAGATAAACGAAAGGCCAAACTGCATGAACAAATTATGCATTCATAGCCATATGGTTTCTGTTGCAATCAAAATCAACCTAAGCGAACATGGTCTCACACCCAACTCGTTGAACGAGGACGCATGCAGCCGTGAACGTCACTGCTGTTCATATGTCAATCATCACGTAAAGCCCGCCCTGTGAAATGTGATTGGTCCAAGCAGAAGTGTATCTCGAATAGTAGCAGCTGAACGGAGCAGTGCCAGACCGAAGTTCCCTGCAGAAAAAGAATGGAGGCGGGGCTAAACTTCGGTCTGGCATCCAGGCTAATGTTCATCCAGGATAACCCAGTAAGCCCGTCTAAATCCCCTATCTTGGTTTTGTGAAATACACAAATGTCATCTCGGGTTAACGTTACAGCATGGACACAAACATAATAAAAACTGTTTTTGCAGTAATTCTTATAATAGGCCTACTACTTAAGCAGCAGCTCGAGAATATTATCATGCTTCACGCTATGCCAGCTGAGGAGGAGAAGAGATTTTCGGAGAAGGGAGGAAGAGGACAAATGACTTTTTCGGCTACTCTACCTCAGCCCACTCCCGCAGGCTATCCTACTCGCAAACCCAAAGAGCAGTGGTCAGTGGATGAAAGTCCGAAGCAAGGACTGGTGGAGCTGAATTTGCAGTGAAACGAGCCTGCGCGCTTCTTCTTCCTCCTCGTACGAGCATGCGCCTAACAAACGGAATAAACTTTAAAGTGTAAATTTCAGGGTCAATTTTTCAGGAAGTTAATGCAATGTGCTTATTAAACATAAATATTAGAACCGCCCACCATTGTTTTGTATGGGTTTTGATACCAAAATGCTGAATATTATCGAATATAATATGAAAAGTTGGCACTCCCCCTCCCGTCCACTATATGGGGTATGATGTCACAAGAGGAACTCATAGTCAACCGTGTTACGGTGCAATGAAGAAATATGGGTTATGAAAATGAATATGTCCCCTAAATTTCCATGACAAATCAAACGACAAAAGCCTAAGTAAACGTTTTTTTTTTTACCATCCATAAACAACAACAGATGAACCTTTGCAAAAAATGTATCCCCGCTGTCATTGGATTTAAACTAGCCCTTCACTGGCTTCTGGCTAGAGTGAAATTGAGAGACTGACACGCTAGTGTGATGAGACGCACGGCCTGAGCCCTTCCTAATGATTAGGGCGGTCACAGCCAATGGTGTGCGTTGCCGTTCTATTTAGTCTGGAGTAGCCTTATGTTGGCAGACGCCGTGATTGGTCTCCATGTGACTTCCTGTTTTGCCCCTCCAGTCGACTTTCTACCGGTATGTACACTCTTCCTCTGTATGCTCGGACTATGGTTAAATTGTTTGTAGTATAGTGACTGATGCTTTGTTACTTGCTGTGGTGGCTTTGCAGCGCTTTCATCTGTTGCTTGGCGGTGTTCGCTCTGGGTTAGTGGTTTTGGTGCTGGTTGTCAATGTCCGTGGATTGTAGAGGCAAACATTCAGCGGAGCTTCGTGAGCTCGCCGCTGGCTAAGTGGGAAGCTGTCAACTTCCTGGTATGTATTCCTTGCATGGATTCCTAGTGCCCTTGTTTTTAGCATTGTGTTTAGCAATAATGAGGTGTCCTGTATGCCTTTTTAGGTACTTCGGGTCGTATCTGTGTCTCCTGCTGTTTTTGCCATCGTTGCTTACACCGAGGCGATATCTGCCCTGACCGGGCCACTACTCTGAAGATAACGGCGAAGACGTCGGCAACCACAGTTCGATACAAATGTTGTCTTGTCCGTGTGTGTTGTAACTTGTCGGTGTCATTACGAACGCATGTCTGTGAGTGGATTTATGTGTACGTGTGTGTGCGCGAGAGATCGCTAAGACATTTGACCAACGTCATCAAAACACAAAGAATTATGGGTGCGTTTGGCCCGCCTGATGCCAGCCCATGTAAACTAGTGTTCTGGGTCTATGATCTGGCATGATAATAATGAAAAACTAAGCGGGGAAAAATTGTGCAAAAAACAGAACATATCTTGCGCTTCCTTGCTGCTGCTATCCATGCCATTTCTTGCCTTTTTGTCACGTCTGAAACACGGCGTGTACTATTATTTATCCACGCTGGAAAACGATAAAAGATAAGCTTCATGTTACTCTATTGAATTTTATAACACAGCAGGTAAACGGCATTTCGACAACTGCACTTCGTTGTTCCCGCACGTCAGTAAAACAACTTTAATTTTGGGCCACCTATTCCCAAAATGCGTTGCGTTTTACGTCACGTTCTCAATCTCAATTTGTGCCCTGGGGAAAACGTGGGTAGCTTCAGGAATCTGGCTTAATGTTTTGCCTTAGCCTTGTATTACCTACATGTTAAACCCCTGGCAGGAGGCCCGTCATAGCTGTGGATAGCCAGTAGGCCAGGGCTATTCAATTAGTTTGTAATAGGGGCCAGTTCATGAAAAGTATCACAACTGAGGGGCCGGAGAAATACCGCTTGAAAAATGAGTAATTACGTACAAATGTATACAATAAACTACAACAGCACCAATATGGGTGTTCATGTTGCATTTTGTAAATGCATAATATCAGAGCCCGTCCCTTATTAGACATTCTATGATAATATCGTTTTTTGGTGGTTATTTGTGTTTTGGGAATATTTCTGCCACAGGCCCAGACTAACACAGTGTGGTAGACCAACATTGGGAAGGTGACACTGGATCTATATTGCTAATATGATGCATTTTGTAAAAGCATAATTATTTTGTGGTTATTTTGTTGTATTTGTGTTTTGGGAATATTTCTGCCACAGGCCCAGACTACCACAGTGGTAGGCATTGGGGAGGTGACACTGGATCTGCATTGCTATGGCTAATATGAAATCTGTGATAACATTAACAGCAATGGAATCTGAGCTTTGCGCAGTAACTGCTAGGTCCATACAATTTCCAATGGGCACAAACAGGTTTCAAACAGTGTTTAAATGAATTAAATGTGCGTAATCGGTCGCATATGTAACTCATCTCAACATACATAACGTTCCCACCATTTAAATTGGATGAACGTGTTCACAAATCAATGTTACTTACAGTGGACTTGACATCAAGGCGATGGATGTGTATTAGTTTCACACTGAAACTGTTTGCGTGGTGCAACCCGTTAAAATGTTAGTAGCTTATAATACTCCAACGTAGTGGCAATTTACTAAGCTAAGATGGAACTTATGTTCAACTCGGTCAAAACGTTACGTGCAATTGGCTGAGGTGCAGTGGCTGCAGGACTTCAGAGCGAGTGAGAGCATGCAACAGAACTGATGCCACCAAAGTTAAACTTTTCAACCGAGTCCTATTTGCTCCAATAGCTACATTACGAGTGGCGAATGTTTTCGCGAGGATCTGCTTGGACTGGAGAGGCATACCGGTAAGATTTCATGCACCAAAAATGCTTCATGCTTTGAGGAAAACAGCTTGGATTTGGCGCACGTCAACATGTTGGTGACGCTGCGTAAAAACGAAGCAAGGCACCTTTTTGTATAATATCCAGTAACAAAGTAGCCTACAACGGCAACGCACCACACAGAACATTATTTATAGGCGCTACTCGCAGTGTAGCCTATCACTGCACCTCCGTTATCGTGTTTTCAACCAGCTATTTACGTCTCTACCGATCATAAGGATTTGCTCATATATAACATCAGCCAACACTTCAAGGGCCACTACAAAGTATCTCGGGGGCCGGATCCGGCCCGCGGGCCGCTAATTGAAGAGCCCTGCAGTAGGCCATCACGTATGTAACCATTGAAGCCTGATTTATGTCTGTCTGTTGGTTTTCTTTGTTCTTTATTTTCTCTACTTGTATGTTGGTCATTGTCTTGTTCTCTTTTGATTTATGTTTTTGACACTGGTGGGAGGCCTTCTGTAACTGCTGTAGATCGCTAGTGATCCCATTGCAGGCCACCCTTTGTCCCTATATTTTGGTTTTCTTTCTTTTTGTTTCTTTTGATTTGCTGCATGCTGTGCGTTGGATACTAGCACTGGTGGGAGGCCATCTTGAATTTGCTGCGGATCATCAGTGGTCCGCTTAGCCGCCCAATACATCTATCCTTCTGGCATTGTGTCTGCGTGTGGGTCGTGCATGTGTTTGTTGTGCATGTGTTTGTTGTGCATGTGTTTGTTGTGCATGTGTTTGTGGTACATGTGTTTGTTGTGCATGTGTTTGTTGTGCATGAGTTCGTGGTGCATGTGTTGGCTGTGCGTGTGTGGTTGTCTGGTTTTCACCTCTTCTCTGTTCTTAGGTGCTGAGTGCTCTAGGCAGGGAGGCAGTTACATCCTCTAGGGGAGGTGTCCCCTTTTCCTTTGTGCGTGTGGTTCACGTGTGCCCCTTGAATGGGATTTCTACTTATTTTTGCTATTGTGCTATATCTTGTTTTTTGAGGTGTGTATGTGCAAGCACGAGTGCCTGGCTGGTGTTTTTGGGATCCATCTCCTGGCAATTCGCCCCCTGCTGGTAAGCCTCAGCCCTGATAAACTTGTCTACGCTCCTCTCCCATGGTATGATTGAAACTTGTCTTGTTTGTTGTCTTGTATGTTTGACATTTTTATCCTTGTAATAAAGACAACCTATTATTGGAACTCTGCCTCTGGTGTCTTAGTCAACGAACTTGTGTGCTAAATTCTAATTGTGTAGGCTATTTATTGGTTGATATCTCCCTGGGTGCAATTCCCAGGGTGGCGTAGTCTGCTACCCCCTACTGGTAATGCCACACTAGCAACACTACCAAACATATAACGGGAAGACAACAAGATTACTATAATCTTTAGTCATAGGCAACGTTAATTGAGGCCATGCGAATTTGGGATACAAGGTTTTTCACAGATAGCCTAACGTTTTCCACAAACGCAACCGCTGCATTGCATCTGGCTGAGAGGACTCTTCTGAAGACGCATCGGAAGAATATAGTTTCGTCGTGACACTTTCAAAACAACAAGATCTGACAGCATCTTTGAAGTTGAGGAACTACTAGCTGCAGGCAGCAGTTGGATATGCTAACTGGCAGCTTCGTAGGCTTTAGGTAAGGTAAAAGCAACGACTGAAATAGCCTACATAACAGTGATAAAGTGTCGTTTTCTGAAAGCCAATTAACAGGTAGCTGTTTCGGAGGCTAAACGGCTATAGCTACGACTACAGTGGAGACGGAGATGTTTTGCGATGTACAGTATGAGAGAACAGTGTGGAGAGATAGACGACAAGGACCAGTGTATTACTGAATGCATTTCTGTACACTTTTGGATTTGTTTTGGGACTTGTTAAACAACATATGAAGCGCAAAACAACTAGCGAACAGCCGAGTTAGACTTGCTAATGCGTTTGGTTGTTTGCTACCCCGTCAGATTACAGGATAATCATCGCTCCTGAACTAGCGATTGGTACTTGTACAGTGTGTGCATCACAGCTCCGATTAGGACTGACACCATAAGTAGGCCCTAAATAATGTCTTCAGTCTTGTCCCTCCTTGCTATTCTATGACGGCAAGATTTTGAAAAGACTGGCTTGTTCCGTTATGTTATCCGGGTTAAGTTTGCACCAGGCTAGCCTAGATTAGCTCTAACTAACTAACCAACTCCATTCATTCTCCTTAATAACTCTTTGGGGGTCAAGGCTCCTGGTATTTTCCTCCCCTCTCTCACGCCTGACCAGTTAAAAAGTGTAGGGCTATTAATAGTCCACAAAGAATTTGATGGTTTCCCACGTCCTCATTCGTTCTCCATAGCCATATGGGTATCCGCCGTTCATTCCGACATACAGCACTCCGACATTGACGTCCAATTGTCGTAGTGGAGGCATGTCTCCTTATGGGAAAAAGTCCCACCACTCCGACATTTTTTTTTTTTCATGGTCGCAGTGGCGGTATTTCACTTTTTTTTCAAACAACGTGCCATTCCGACATGAGGTAATTAATAGGCTATTAATGTTACAGTTATTATTTTGCTGTCACTTCGTCTTTTTTATGGCCTAGAAGGTTGTATTTGGTATCTGTGGATAGCTCTAGCTCTCCTCTTTTATCTGACATGCAAGTCATATATTTTTGACCAGGCGTTTCACGAGTAAATCAAACGAAAGTAGCGAGTCGAAGCTATATGACATTCTTATTTGTTTGTCACTTCGTCTGTTTTTATAACACAAAAGGATCGATGTGTTTGGTATCAACGGAAAGCTCTGTTTCTCCTCTTTCATTTGATATGCTTGTCATGTCTGTGCGATGCCTGGTCCCGGAGTAATCCAAGCGAGAGCAGTGGCTGTGTGCGTGAACGCAGAGCAATATAGACTGTAAATATGATATACTTTGATTTAAATTCATGATTTTATTTTATACTTTATACTTGATCGTACAGACACGTGTCTAGTCTCGTTGGAAAGCCCCGGTTCTGCTCTTTCATGCAATATAGGTCTCATCTCGCTGTGACTAATAATCACGGAGCAATGTAACAGAGAAGAATGGGTGTGTTTTTTGACGCACTTTGCATTCGTCGGGCTCATAGGGTCCGTTAAATTGACTTGGAAAAAAATAGGATTTGTAAACTGTCGGAATGGGGGTACTAAAATGTGTCGGATTGGCAGCATGTCTAAATAGCAGCATGTCGAAATAGAGGCATGTCTAAATGGAAGCATGTCGTAGTGGTGGCATGTCTGAGTGGCAGCATGTAACCAGCCATATGTACAGTAAGAATCTAGCGGAGTATGGGTTGCGAGTTCCTCGTATGACATCATCACCCAGTTACGTTAAACATGCTACCTTTGCAGAAAACCCCTAAATGATCCTTTTTATCGCTTTTTAAGAAATAAATGTTTCAATATATGTATATTTAGCAGTTTATTTACACATTAGTTGTTTGTGGTGGCTAAGCTGAAATTTAAGCTTTAAGCGGAATAAAGGTTTACATGATCAAGGAATTAGTTAATTCCACTTTAACATCGGAATAAACCATCCACTTACTTTGGAATTAAGTTTAATTCCCAATAATCATTTTCATGCAGAATAAGTACCACGTTTACATGATGTTTTTAATTTCCGAATTAGTTTATTCAGAATTAAAATATTCTCCTTCAAGTTTACATGGAATAAATAATAATTCCGAATTGGCGTTTACATGGAACATAGGTTAATTCCGCTATATACGTTAGACCGGACCCGCGTCACACAGAGCAGGTTGTTTGCGCCACGCCCCTTTTGAGGGGAAACAATCCCTCGAACAAGCCTGAAACAAGCCAAAGTGAACGGTGTTGTTCGCGTCAGAGCGGTTCGCGGTAGACAGACATGCCGAAAAGTTGCTGTGTGGTTGGGTTTACCAGCTTTAGTCACCTGCTGGGGAATTAGGGCGTACTCACACCAGGCAATTCGTACCGTACCCGAGTACACTTGGCCCCTAAAGTCCGGTTCGTTTGACCAGTGTGATCGCTTCGTTCCGTACCGGGGTACGGTACGCTAGTACGCTTGGAAGAGGTGGACTCTGGTACGGTACGCATGGAAGCACGACGTCATTAATGATGAAATTAACAATAACGTTCCAATTAACAATCACACGTTGCATTAAGATTCTAGAACACAGCAACTCAATCGTAGTATCGTACCCAAGTACGGTTTGATTATATGCAGTGTGAGCGCAGACCAGGGACCAGAGGCAACCGTGCTCCAGTACGGCACGGGTGAAACGTACCTAGTGTGAGTGCGCCCCTAGAGTGTGTGTGTGTACTGAGAGTTGCTTGCTGGGGTGGGGGGGGGGGGGGGGGGGAGTATTAACTGGTCACCATTGATATTAGCCTGCCCCCTCAGGCAAGCTCTGTCTGCCTCTGTTGAATGTTTGTCTTTTGTGTTCAATAAATCGTTTGTTTAAGGAATTCATGTCTCCATAATGCTTAATCGAACCTGTGATGCTAAAGGTCTCAATCTCTTAAAGGTTCCCTGAGGCGCTAGGCCCCAGGGTGGCGTAGTCAGGCTACAGATTTGGGGTGGTTGCCCTGACCACCCTGTTACATTAGGCTACACCAAAAAATTAATCAGACCGAAGAAAACGGAAATCTAGGCTAATACTTCGGCTATGACAGAAATTATCATATCTTGGAATTATCTAACGAACAAACTTTACATCTGAGCCTGTGAGTATTCCGCTGAACGTCTGGGGGTCGGGAAGGGTTCCGATTGGACAGGCGGCGCATGAACGTAGACTAATTAAGGTCTACTGGAAGAAAACAAACTTTAGCTGGCTAGCGGCTTTTTTTGTCATCTCGGGTTAACGCTACGGCATGGACAATAACATAATGAAAACGGTTTTCGCAGTAATTCTGATAATAGGCCTACTATTTAACCAGCAGCTCAAGAATATGGTCAAGCTTCACGTTTGCTAGCTGAGGAGGAGAAGAGTGTCGGAGAAGTGGGGAAGAAGACGGAGCCGAATTAGCAAGGAAACGAGCAAGCGTTTCTTCTTCCTCCTTGTACGAGCATGCGCCAAACAAACGGAATAAACTTTGAATCGGAATAAAGGTTTACATGATCAAGGAGGGAGTTAATTCCGCTTTAACATCGGAATAAACCAACCACTTAATTCGGAATTAACTTTGATTCCGAATAATCATTTTCAAGCGGAATAAGCGTTTATATGGTCTCTTTTAAAGCGGAATTAACTTTTATTCCGAATTAAGTTTGTTTTATTCGGAATTAAAGCTCTCATGTAAACGCAGCAAATGTGTATCACACATGCTCCACAGCAACAGTAACACAGAGCTGCCTGCAGATGCACCTGCCTGTTAATCGGCTTAATATATTAGTCGGATACAGTGCCTAGAAAGTCATCATACCCTTCTGAAATAGTTACTTTTTTGGTCTTACGGCCTGAAATCAAAACCCATTTTAAAAATATTTTTTTCCAGTTGTATTTACAAATCTAGCTGTACAACATCAAAATAATGAAAAAAAGTCGACAGTTCTGAAAATGAATAAAAATGTAAAAACTAGAATAACAGGGTTGGAAAAGTCATCATACCTCTGACTTAACACTTTGTAGAGCTTTAAAGCTTCATAGCTTTGGCTGTAATGAGAGAAAAAGGAAGCTCTACAAAGTATTGAGTCAGGGGTATGATGACTTTTCCAACCCTGTTATCAGTAGCGTGCGGTGGCCGTACGTTTTGGTGGGGCAGAAACATAATATTTAAAAATGTCATATTTCACAGGAGTCTGTTCTATGCTTAAATCATGTCACAGTCAGAAATGTAAGTGGAATATTTTGTAGATCAGACCAGTTGATAAGTTTTAGATTAGATTTCTTTCGGCACCGTTCTCATCACGTTAAACCAAAGCATAGCAACGTTGTTGCTATGGGTAAACAAACTAGTTTTGAGCTCTGTCTAGAACTAGCCTAATAGGCTCTGCTAACTGATGTAGGCTACTATTGTTTTTAAGTAGCCTAGTTTGTTTTTTGTAACTGCAACTCAATACAGTTGGGTGTCATGAATAATTTTCTGATAACTCGTTGCAGAACTAGCCTGTAGCTCAGTTTAAATGCAGTACGTGGCCAGAGACGGTTAATAAAGCAACTAGACAATCTTTGACGTGACTCTAGCTTACCTTTGAACGTTGCTTTCTCGTTTTTGCGCTGTCCATGAACGTTACTAAATCCACTAACTGCTAAGCCAAGGAAGACACCAGGGTTAGCTAATTTATATTCTCATTTCAACCTCTCAAATAGTTTTTAACAGAAACTCAACACGGTTATGCACAGGTGCAACTGGCCAGTGGCCATGCATCTGGAAATGAAACGATAGCCTGTACTGGCGGAATAATTTGACCATCGTTCTATTATGACCATAGGGCAGACTACTTTACGCCCATGCAGGCGTCTTTTAGCGCGGGTTACAGTCCTTATTGAAGCCGCCAGGGTTATGCTATAAACATACGGAGGAAAGCGGCCGTCGAGGTGTCCCGCCCCAAGAATACATGACTACGTTAAACTCAACTAGATCGCCACCATTATCCAAAAGTTGATGTCAACAGACCAAGATTATTCGGAAAGCCTATAGAAACTAGAGATAGTTAATGTGACAATAATATTACTAAGAAATAGACTTGGAACAGTGATTTACTGAGGAACTAGTTTTTGTGGAGGATGCATCTGGGAGGTCGTTGCCCCACCTGCCCATATGGACGGCACGCGCCTGCCTGTTATTCTAGTTTTTAATTTTTTAAGGCAGATGCTATTTGCACCCATGGTGCAAATTATGAACATTACTATTTACACCTGGGTGTAAATAGTGTATAATCAACAATACTATTTACACCCGGTGACCCGGGTGCAAATAATCAACAATACTATTTACACCCGGGTGCAAATAATCAACATTACTATTTACACCCGGGTGTAAATAGTGTCTATAATCAACAATGCTATTTACACCCGATGTCTAACATCCATGTACACTGTCAATAGGCCTGTGTATTTACCAGTTCTACAGTAATTTAGCATTTAACAGTTTTTAGCTGTTTCGCCATGTCTGGGTTACTTACAATGTAGGCTATGGTGATTATACAAATATTAGGCTGATGAGTGGTCATGTGGTAGCTTGATCAAAGGCAAGCTAGTTCAAAGAGTTATTTTCTGAGTTGTCTTCCAGGCAGCGCTGCCACTGTTGACTTAAAGAGTCACTTCACCCCATAACTCCACCCACTTCACATTTCTGAAAACGGCTTTCAAAATGGGCGAGACGTTCTGAAATTTGGAGAGAGAGTGCACTCAGTGCAGCACTGCTGCAACCAATCAACCATGGTGATTTCGTGTCAATCTGGGAATGAGTGCTGCAGACATGGCTTATCACAGGTAGGCTAATCAGGGCAGCAGGTGTTGGGGCGTTTCAGTCCTAATTTGTAACGACCCGGTGACGTAGTGTCGGACTAGAAGTGCAGGACAACGTCATCATTCCAATAGTATTTTGGACCAACATGCCATGGCATGTTTTCAAACGGTAGTATGCGCGAGAGAGCAATATCTCCAATACAAAATCAGACGAAATGTTACTTTTGTCGAGAAACACGATTTTTGTCAATATTAACCCTGGTAATAGTACAGTTCACCACTTATGAGTATTTTCAATCAATCAACAGCTCAAAAAACCTATTTTAGGGTGCAGTGACCCTTTAAAGGCACTTAATCCTACTCCTAACCCTAACTCATGCCTAACCCCAGCGCCTTGGGGGCTCAAAACACCATGCAAACCTTTCTACTCACAACTAAGCCTACTTCTACTCAACTGTACTCATAACTGAAATAAAACTAGTCAATCTTTGACAGGTTCAAAAAGCACAAACTCTTATTTGCCGCGAAGTAATGTCATGTAAGAAAAGAGAGAGTCGTCTGTACTTTGCCATGCAAAAAAAGAGGCATTGTCTCAACTGAGCATCGAACCCTGGACCACGGAGTCATTACTCAATGACATCTCCGCTGTACTACACCCGTGATGTAAAGTGTGAGATATTGCATATAAGTTGCCATTGCTAGGTAACGGTAAACAAACTAAAAGATCGTATTTCTTGATTTTGCTTACAAACGGACGGTTTTACCAGTTCACTAAGCAAAGTTTGTGGAAATTTAGCACCACTTTCCCATCTAAAATATTGTTTTAATAATCCTAAATTGTTAGATTTAGGACTTAGATAGGACATCAGGGGTGCAAATAGACACTCCGATTTTTTAATTACAGCTAAATTTGTAAATAAAACTGGAAAAGATCTTTTTAAAAATGGGTTTTGATTTCAGGCTGTAAGACAAAAAAAGTAACTACTTCAAAAGATGACTTTCTATAGGCACTGTAAATATACCAATTAATTGGTCTACCTCTATTTCTGACATCCACTTTATTTAATTCACAGCTAGACGATTGCAGTCACTGTATCTAGTCGTCCCCGTCCCTACTCAATCTTATTCAGATGGTCCAAAACACAACTGTTAGACTGCTGTCTGAGTCCAGTTCAAGGTCCTTCTTGATTGTTTTTAAAGCTCTTAATGGGCAGTCCTCTAGGCTGCGTTCAGACTGCCAGCCAAAATCTGATTTTTAACCCATCCAGATAGGAATCGGATGGCGCTTTTGAAGTCTGAACAGTGACAGACCACACAGAAACCACATCCAGGAGGTACAATAGTTTCATATTGCATTCATATCGGATATGGACAGATGCGTCTCAGTCTGAACAGCTCCCAACACTGTCTGTAACGTGACTTTAGATACTGCAATTGTGGGATGTATCAGGGATGGGCAAGAGGAGGAATACAGGAGCCTGGTGGAGGACTGTGTGCAATGGTGCAGACTCAACCGCCTACAACTCAACACAGCCAAGACCAAGGAGATGGTGGTAGATTTCAGGAGGTCTAAGCCTGCTCTGCTGCCAGTCGCCATCGAGGGGGTCAATGTGGAGGTGGTGAACACATACAAGTACCTGGGCATACATCTGGGCGATAAACTGGACTGGTCAGTCAACACTGAAGCAATATACAAGAAAGGGCAGAGCAGGCTGTACTTCCTGAGGAGGCTGCAGTCCTTCAATGTCTGCAGCAAGCTCCTCTAGATGTTTTACCAGTCTGTTGTGGCCAGCGTCCTCTTCTATGCTGTGGCATGCTGGGGAGGAAGCACTAAGAAGAGGGATGCTGGGCGACTAGACAGGCTGGTAAGGAAGGCTGGCTCTGTTGTGGGAGCTGATCTGGAGTGTATCACTTCAGTATCATACAAAAGGACCTTGAACAAGCTACCCAACATCCTGGACAATGACTGTCATCCACTCTACAGCACTATCATACAGCAGAAGAGCTTGATCAGCTGAGACTACGCTCCCTGACATGCACAACGGACTGACTGAGGAAGTAATTTGTACCCAGGGCCATACAACTGTACAATGCTTCACTGAAGGGAAAAGGAGAGTTGGACTTCTATGCATAGTATATCTGCACCTCCACCCTCTTATACACTTACATGTAGTACATGGCATGGCTTACATGTCTAACCCAGTTGCGTGCCGTCCATATGGGCAGGTGGGGCAGCGACCTCCCAGATGCATCCTCCACAAAAACTAGTTCCTCAGTAAATCACTGCTTCAAGTCAATTTTTTAGTAATATTATTGTCACATTAACTATCTCTAGTTTCTATAGGCTTTCCAAATAATCTTGGTCTGTTGACATCAACTTTTGGATAATGGTGGCGATCTAGTTGAGTTTAACGTAGTCATGTTTTCTTGGGGCGGCCGGGACACCTCGAGGGCCGCATTCCTCCGTATGTTTAAATAGCATAACCCTGGCGGCTTCAATAAGGATTAACCCGCGCTAAAAGACGCCTGTATGGGCGTCAAGTAGACTGCCCTATCGTCATATTCTAGAACGGTGGTCAAATTATTCCGCCAGTACAGGGCTGCGGGCTATCGTTTCATTTCCAGATGCATGGCCACTGGCCAGTTGCACCTGTAACCGTGTTGAGTTTCTGTTAAAAACTATTTGAGAGGTTGAAATGAGAATATATTTAGCTAACCCTGGTGTCTTCCTTGGCTTAGCAGTTAGTGGATTTAGTAACGTTCATGGACAGCGCAAAAAAACGAGAAGGCAACGTTCAAAGGTAAGCTAGAGTCACGTCAAAGATGGTCTAGTTGCTTTATGAACCGTCTCTGGCCACGTCCTGCAAAACTGAGCTACAGGCTATAGTTCTGCAACGAGTTAAAAATTATTCATGACACCCAACTGTATTGAGTTGCAGTTACAAAAACCAAACTAGGCTACTTAAAAACAATATTACATCAGTTAGCAAATTAGGCCTAGTTCTAGACAGAGCACAGAAAACTAGTTTTGTTAACCCATAGCAACAACGTTGCTATGCTTTGCTGGTTTAACGTGATGAGGACGGTGCCGAAAGCAATCTAATCTAGAACTAATCAACTGGGCTGATCTACACAATATTCCACTTACATTTCTGACTGTGACGAAACTCCTGTGAAATATGACATTTTTTAATTTTATGTTTCTGCCCCACCAAAACGTACGGCCACCGCACGCTATTGGTCTACCCTCTCTTTTTGTCCATATATTTGACCAATGTCTGCACTCATATCTAACTATCCTTGCACTGCTGCCAACTCTTATATTAGTCCTACTATATGTTATGTTTATCTTAATTGTCCATATATACTAGTACTGTTATTACTATGCTTACATTTTTGTACTGTACATATGTATTGCTGGTCACTAGAATTTAATCTTGCACTGTTGCACTGTTGGACTTATTTGCACTACCAACTTGACACACACCTCATACCTCATACTGGATCACAGTACCAATCCTCAGTACATTCATGCACATCTTTATCTATAGTATTTTACTGCTCCTTTAGTCATGTTGATTTGTTGATTTGCTTTGTATTTTCCTGTTTACATTGTAATGTATGTTGTGTGTGGTGTCTTAAGCTGCTGGGACCTTGAATTTCCCCTTGGGGATCAATAAAGTATCTATCTATCTATCTATCTATCTATTTATCTTTACGTGACTTTACGCGCCTGACCGCCCACCTATACAGTAGACCTCTGAAGTTCGCCTACAAAAAGGATCCAAAGCTGCCATCTTTGCCCATATAAGGAGATCCAGGAGTTCATTGAAGCTAACTACCAATGACAAGTTGCATTGTAGGTTAGCTCTGCGGTAGCAAAGATCAGAGTGTGCCGATCCTCACCCGAAGATCACAGGATCCACTAGATGGCAGTGAACAAAACTGTGTAGCGAAAAACGTCTGCATTTCCATTATCATCATCCCCGTGAGAGTTTAACAGCTGCGATAATTGAAAATCCCCATGTTACTTTCCCATAGAAAAAATCTCACAATACCGGATCTCCTTATTTGGGCAAAGATGGTAGCTTTTTTGTAGGCGAACTTCAGAGGTCTATTTCGAGTTATGGAGCTACGTTACAGCTATGTCTTTTAACCATGTCATATTAGAATTTGACTAAATAATACTCAGTGCTAAGCAGCGCAGTATAGCCTATAGTCTCTGCTCTGTTTCTATTTAAGTTGCAAGAATCCACGTTGTTCTACTAAATGTCGTTAAATAATTAAATAGCCTTCCAACAGTTTGAAGCGGAGCTTGCATGCATGCAATGAATGCTTATATCACCACTTAGTTATATGGATATGTTTAATCGAATTAGCAAGTATTTCCTCCTGATGGCAGACACGTTTGTTTTCCTTGCCACAGCAACCTGTCAGATCGGTTAATGTGACACAGTCTGAACAGAGCCATATCAGATTTGAACATTTGCTAAAAGCAGTGTGGACAGTCAGCCCTAAAAATATATGAGAAGGAATCTGCGGTCTGAACGCAGCCCTAGTTACATCAATGACCTCATCCATCTACACCAAATCCCCAGGTCTCTCAAAGCCGTGGTCAAAGCTCTTCTCCATATGCCTCGTTCATGGCTCAAACAAAACGGTGACAGAGCCTTTGCAGTTACAGTGCCACAGCTGTGGAACCAATTTCCCCAGGACATTAAAAGTGCTCCCTCCCATTTTTGCTTTTAAAGGAACGCTTTTTTTTCATAATGAACTATTTAACTACTACTTGGCGCAGTAATATCCTCACTCTGAAGTGAAACTGAAAGTGCAAGAGTGATGATATTACTGCGCAGAGTCTAAGTGCTCCCAAGTGTTATTCCGCCACACAATATAGTTATCCCTTTTACCCGCTTAGAAATGCACCACGTTTTATTTTGTCTCACCATACTTGGTCGTGTGACTACTCGTGTAATTGTATTTTTAAAGGGAAAACATGGAGGTGTTTGTTCGCTTCTAACTTCATCTCTGTTTGGATCCTAATGAATGAACTGGGCTAGCTAAGTGCTATCAAAGTAGCGACGCGCGCCAGAGCCAGTGAGTGCACGCATTGAAACATGAGAGGTATGTATCAACTCAACTCGTCTTAGTTAAGGGAATAATGTAGTTTAATATGAAAAAACGGTGAAGTGTTCCTTTAAGGCTAGGTAGGCTCAAAACCTAACTTTTTATCTTGGCTTTCCCAGCTTCCTAACCCTCTGTCTATCACCTATCTGTAACACTGTCCATGTCTCCTGCTGTCCTTCCTGTTGATCTGTGTGTCTGCTGTTGTAGGTCTCTTACTGTATGTATTTGTCTACTCATTTTTTATTACCTCCACCAAGGAGGTGCTGTTTTCATCGGGGTTTGTTTGTTCGTTTCTCTGTCTGTCTGTCTGTTTGTTAGTAATAACTCAGAAAGTAATGAATGGATTTCGATGAGATTATAATTTTTTTTTCAGGGAAGGTCAGAAATGACCCAAGGAAGAAACTATTACATTTTGGGAGTGATCCGTATCACTGCCGGGATTCCAGAGCCGTTTTTGTTTTTCGCTTAGTGGTGTAATGGCATGGCCACGTGGTGGCGATCTGAATAGTTTAGGTTCAAATGTATAAAGTAAAATCACGCACATCCATAAAACATGAGCCGGGTGCGAGATCAAAACATTATTTTTAAATATATTTTTGGGAGCTCCTTGGTGTGCAGATCTTTTATGATACCTAGGTTCAAATGTATGACAGCCTAGGAAAAACAATACAGGCGGAGGTCTGCGCTCTCTGAATTTATATTAATTTTATATTATATTATATGAATATTATTTGTTTTACTTTGTACTGCACATTAGTCAGTGAAATCTGTGTTTAAATGTGCTTTATAAATACATGTTGCTTGCTCACTTACTATTTCATAAAATGTTTGGAAATTACTGTACATGCACACACACAATTAGCCTAACTTACTGTGCCTGAAAGGGAATAGTATGCCACTCTGTCCCATGTTGCAACAAAGACCCAGGAAGCTGAGAAGCTCAACTCAGGGAAGTACTGGTTAATGTTTGTAGTGGCTTGCTGGAGAACACTGCCGTTGGTGTACTGTTGGTAGGATATGATGCCATTGCCTCGGTTGTCCATATCTGTCCAGAACGGGGCAATGATATCTCGGTGCCCATATCCCGGGAATTGGTAAGGATAATATCTCCACCATGAACTGTCAAAGGTGAGGTCACCATTGTTATTTACCTGCAAGAAAATGGTGTGGTTTTATACTCATTCATATGGATTTTCTACATTACACAGTTCTAAAGACATCAAAACTATTACATAACACATACAGTGCTGTGAAAAAGTATTTGCCCCTTCCCGATTTGTTCTATTTTTGCATTTTGTCACACTGAAATGTTTCAGGTCATCCAACTAACTTTAATATTTAATTTATTGAAGGTAATGAGTTATTCAAAACCTATATCACCCATGTGTCGCAAGGTTTTCCGACCAGCAGATGACGACAGAGAGCACTTCCAGGAGGACTATTTGGTCCTTCCTGCCCAAGAGACTCACCTGGAACTGATGACTGGAGTGATTATGTTTTGTGTTCGTGTTTCTCACCTGATAATATTTATTAGTTGGAGTATTTAAGTACCTCTGTTAACAGTGCCTCTTGTTGAGTCTTGAATGTTTATTCCTGAGACTGTGGTTCTTTTTACATTTTCAAGTAAAGGCCTTGAACCTCCCTTGATTTTTCTTTGACTCTGTATTTTGGGGTTTTATTGGGCTTTCTGAACCAGTGAAGCTTTCAATCCAATTGTATCGAAAAAAGGTCCAGTACTCAAAGCTTCAGAAATCTATGAGGATAGATGGTGGTGAAAGGTGGTGAAAGTTTAGGATAGCATTTGTCTCACAAACTGTTAGCACCCCCAGTATGAATAGCCTAGGCCACACCGCTGAGCTATTCACACACTGTGACATGACAACAAATGCACAGGGGTGCAAATCTTCCCTATAAGCCAAAAGGCAGTAACTGCATTTTTGGTCGAAAATTAATTATTGTCATTTTTTTCAAGCAACCATGCTGCTACAAAGACAAAAGGCAGTAACTGACCAGAGTGTCAAACTAACAAAAATGTTTAAAGTTTTTTGTTTTGTCTACACAAATGTATTATAGGTAGAGCAATGAAAATATGGGGACTTGTTGCCCTGATGAAATGTGTGTATAGAAAATATTGTGCTCAAAGTTGACCTTTGACCCTTATTTGTCAGATACTGTATTATGTACTAACAGTAAGGAGTTGTGCAAAGGCAAAAGGCAGTAACGGACATATTATCAATACCACCATATAGATCATTTACTGAACACCTTCATTAAAGTCTAATGATCATGGCATTTGTTTTAGATTATTTGAATAGCAGACACTACTAATTGTACAAGGGGTTTGCATAGCCTTGCCCAATACTTTTTCACAGCACCGTATATGATTAAAAATAGGCCATACATGACAAAAATCCTTTGTGTCTACCCACAAATGTCTGGTTGTATGTCACTCCAAAAAATGTAAATGGTTGAAGCAGTTTGATAGGAGGGGAACTCCCATCAAGTGCACGGTTGTTCACGTGGTCTCCAAGTCCATAGGGATAGAATATAGCTGTAAGGAAGAGACTTTGTAAATTTAGTTATTTGTCTTGTCACAGCTCTTAAAGGGATATTCCGCCATTTTTAGAAATAAGCTCATTTCCCACCTCCCCTCGAGCAAAACAATCGATATTTACCTTTTTCCCGTTCATCCAGCCATTCTGTGAGTCTGGTGATACAACTTTTAGCTTCAGACTAGCATAGATCATTGAATCATAGACCGTTAGCTTCTCGCCTCATGCTTACAAGTGACTAAGATATCTGGTCATTTTCTGGTAAAATCAAGGCAAGTTGCAAACGTACCATAGGCGCAGTGATATCTGAAAATAGTCCCCATAGGCAACAAGCAGGAAGTAGTGCGTGATATCACTGCGCCCATGGTACGTTTGCAACTTGCCTTGATTATTACGCCAGATGAGAGTGTAGTTCCGTGTCAAAACAGCCTAGAAAAACGGCAGGTTTAATTTTCAGTTGGTCTTATTGCACTTTCTAACTTGAGAAGAGACACGTTTTAAATGGGGAAAATTACCAGAAATCTTAGTCACTTGTAAGCATGATGCTAGCAGGCGAGAAGCTAACGGTCTAATCCGATTCAATGATCTATGCTCGGCTGAAGCTAAAAGTTGTATCGCCAGACTCACAGAATGGCTGGATGAACGGGAAAAAGGTAAAAATATCGATTGTTTTGCTCGAGGGCAGGTGGGAAATTAGCTTATTTCCAAATATGGCGGAATATCCCTTTAATCTGTTTCTGTCATAACAGTTAATCAGTAGCAAGTAAGTAATAATGTCTAATTCACCTCAGACCAATACTCTGTTGTGAATTTAATGAATTGATTTTCGATTTCCATGGTCACCAGTGGATAAAATAAAAACTTAGATTCAAATTGATTGATTAAACTTTCACCAAATCCTGTCAATCAAATGACCTTTCTTTTCAAAGCAGTTTATGAGTGCAGTTTTTTGTTCTTTAAAACTATCCAACTATTTAACTGTTCAGCCATTCCAACTGTCAGTTGTCACTAACTATGACTCCCACCAACTTTTTTCTGACCTCCATTATTGTACTACGATTATATTTTAAAGAATATTTAACAATATTTTTCTCAACCGCCATTTTTGCATTTTCATGCACTGGTAATTCCCTGGAATTGTAATTTCTAGTTACAGTGCATGAAAATTCACTGTACTGTTTTCCCTAAGCTTCTTATTATTACAATGCAGGAAAATGTGCTTTACTGTTCTTCCTAGACTTCTTACTGTGCATGAAAATGCATTGTACTGTTCTTCCAGAGTCTTCTTATTTGTCTTCTTCTAAAGTAGTTCAGGCACCCTTAACCCTTTATGAAAACTGTGTTGCGTAGGTCTTACTTAAGACATGTGGGCTTTGTACTGTATTTTTCCTCTTTGTAACTTTTATACTTTTTACTGTAAATGAAAGACTATTAAAAATGTCCCATCAGACTCAACATTGGGGTGATTACATCACAATAGGGCCATTACTGTAAGCAAATAGAAGGCCAGGCCAGTTGTTCAGGCCACCTGCAGCAACTGTCTGTCTCAGGTTTTAAGATGAAACTTTCAAAATAAAATTCCTCACTACAATAATTCACTATAAAAACTGTAATGTAACCATTAAAACTACTCAACTAGTTAACTATTCAGCCATCCTACAACTGTTTTAAAATAAAAGTCCTCACTGGCAAGTTAGCTTGTTAGCAATGTTAGCATATCAACATCCATTAAACTACACTATATTGCCAAAGGTATTGGGTCGCCTGCATTGACTCACATATGAACTTAAGTGACATCTCATTCTTAATCTATAGGGTTTGATATGTTGGTCCACCCTTTGCAGCTATAACAGCTTCAACTCTTCAAGGCTTCTCACAAGGTTTAGTTGTGTGTTTATGGGATTTTTTTAAACCCGGAAACGACTATAACTTGAAGACAATACACTTATTGTGCTTGAAAAATGCGTTAAAAAGGGGGCAGCCATGGTGTATTGGTTAGGGCTTCGGGCTTGTAACCGGAGGGTTGCCAGTTCGATCCCCGATCAGTCCACCACGGCTGAAGTGCCCTTGAGCAAGGCACCTAACCCCTCACTGCTCCCCGAACGCTGCTGGTTGGGCAGGCAGCTCACTGCTCTGGGTTGTGTGATTCACCTCACTGTGTGTTCACTGTGTGCTGTGTGTTCACAAATTCGGTTAAATTGGGTTAAATTGGGTTAAATGCAGAGAACTGAATTTCCCTCACGGGATCAAAAAAGTATATATTCTATTCTATTCTATTCTTCTATTCTAAAACCTCATTTACTTACTTACCAGTACCAGGGTAACTAGCAATATTAATTCCCCTTGGAGTAACTTATTGTACAAATAAATGATATGCAAACAAATCACAATCAAGATGTGAAAATATACTCTGGAATCATAGTTACCAGGCATGCCAGTGGAGGTAGTCAGTGGAGATGTTGCAGTCGTTTTTACTGCTGTTGATGCTGAAGTGGTTATTGCCTCTGTTGTTGTTTGTTCTGGAGAAGCTGCCGAAGTTAGTGTTGTACGTGATGAAGATGTTGCAGTTGTTGATGGAAATGTTGCAGTGGTTGATGAAGATGTTGCAGTCGTTGATGATATTACTGCAGTTGATACAGAAGCAGTTGTTGTTTCTTCAGTTGTTGTTGGTTCTGAAGATGTTGCAGTTGTTGATGGAGATGTGGATGTTGATGACATTACCGCAGTTGAGACAGAGGCAGTTGTTGTTTCTTCAGTTGTTGTTGTTGTTGTTGTTGTTGTTGTTGGTTCTGGAGATATTGCAGTGCTGCTTGATGGAGGTGTTGCAGTCGTTGATGATATTACTGCAGTTGACACAGAAGCAGTTGTTGTTTCTTCAGTTGGTGTTGTTGATTCTGGATATGTTGCTGTGCTACTTGGTGGAGATGTTGCAATTGTTGATGGAGATGTAGTTGTTGATGACATTACTGCAGTTGACACCGAAGCAGTTGTAGTCTCTTCAGTTGTTGTTGGTTCTGGAGATGTTGTGCTGCTTGATGGAGATGTTGCAGTTGTTGATGGAGATGTAGTTGTTGATGACATTAGTGCAGTTGACACGGAGGCAGTTGTAGTCTCTTCAGTTGTTGTTGTTGTTGGCTCTGGAGATGCTGCTGTAGTTACTGTTGTACTCGATGGAGATGTTGCAATTGTTGAGAAACCTACAAAAGTACATATGGCAAATTGTTGCATACTGTTGTTTTAAAAAGAGAAGTGTACAACAATTGTGTACACTGTTTTTGAAAGGTCTGAGGCTTTGGATGTAGTTTCAGGATGAGTCAGTAACCTATATTTCTTCATAACCATTGAGTTAGCAAAAGGACTGAATGTCTGTGTTACATTAATACACAGGATTAAATGTTAAAATCCCTTGTGCCAAAATCCAAGGCAAACACACATTAAGAAGCCCCTGTCCAACATTAACGTAAAGAAGCAGGCTAACCACCAACCTGTTAACCAATGGTCACAAACACAAGACAGATGGCCAATCCCACAGCAGTATATGGTATACAGCATTGGAGTTATCAAGTGGGCACCCTCATTCACCGATGTTTCGTTAAGTTAGGCCCACGACACCTCATGAAGGCTTAACAGTGAAACCAGCGTCCTGGAGACACTCCCCTCCATGCTGCCACCATACTACCACATTGCAACAAACAAACCAGCTAGTTTAGCTTGTGCTACGCTACATGCTACCACCACATGCTGCCTCCATATTACCACATTGCAACAAGCCAACACACCATACTACCACATTGCAACAAACAAACCAGCTAGTATAGCCTGTGCTACGCTACATGCTACCACCACATGCTGCCTCCATATTACCACATTGCAACAAACAAACCAGCTAGTATAGCCTGTGCTACACTACATGCTACCACCACATGCTGCCTCCATACTACCACATTGCAACAAGCCAACTTGCTTGTCTTAGCTTGCGCTACATGCTACCACCCCCATCACAAAATAACCAAATACTCTTGACTATCCTAGGCATGGTCCGTCCCGTCGGTGTGGACTGAACCATACCCTTAAACCATAAACCTAGGCACCGTGTCTCAAACACAAAACAAATAAGCCAGCTAACTTACCTTACCCCTGGAAGTAGAGTTTCTCCTTACCCACAACCATTCACTTGCTCGTTCTGCTGCCAAAGACATGTTACTAACCACTTGCCTTCGTCCACGAATGCCCAACTCAAACAGCAAGCCAATAGCAGATCTGGCCACAAACCCTCGTGCACCAACTTCAATAGGCCTTAATCTCACACTCCAACCTCGCTGCGCTGCCTCCTCTGCTATTTCAGTGTATTTTGCTCTCTTTAACTCATTGGCCTCTTCTACTCTGTCTTCCCAAGGAACAGTTACCTCGACCATGTAAACCACTTTATCTCTATCTGACCACAGAAGAAGGTCCGGTCTCAACCTAGTGCTCACTATATGCGAAGGTACTGCCATCTGCTGGCCTAGATCAACCTTCATTTCCCACCCCGCTCCATTAACTAAAGAGCCGTTTTTACACCTGGCCTTCGTGGAACGCTGTTGACCCCCCTGATGTACAGATGGTACGGGTTGAGAATGCTCCTTTCTTTCCCGCACATCGGGACTCCCGAAGCATCGGGACTTTAATTAAAACTGCAACCGCAAGGGGGCAACATAAGACCGCCTTAATAAAATTAAGGTTCGGCTCATACCGGAAAACACGGAAAAACCCGAAGACACCGCGCTGGGTGACAAGCGGAGAATAGAGACATCACGCTCGGCATGTCGGATTGCAGTTTCAGAGTTTTCGAATGTTTTACAGCATACCTCACGGCTGGCTCTCTCACTCGACGTAGCCTATAACTCAGTCAGTCCAGCAGAGATGCCAGAGCAACGTTTTGGTCAATGGAGAGGGAGAGAAATGCTCCGCATATCCGTCTCATTTAATCCGTCTCATTTAATCATTAAAATGAAGGTGATGACTGGCGAAATTATAATCAAACGACGTTTCAATAAACCATTGTTGAAATTAATGAAAATGGTTTTAGAAGCCTTCAATTCAACCTGAAAGACTCGATATAGGCAACCTTAGATTAATTCATTAATTCATTACGGTTACAAGACCGCATTTCCGTCCAATAGGCTATTGTCAAGGCGAAGACGAAAGAGATGGACAAGATGGACATTTAGGCTACATTTATGCTAGGAATACTTAGAAATGTGTAGACCTATAGGCTATTTTAAAACGGAGGCATGTTCATTTTAACCGGCGACGCTGGGTAGCTTACCCAGCACTTTATCACAGATTTTGTCCCCACCACTTTTGACAACTCAAAATAAAATGTATTTAACAGAAATATCTTTAACACTAGAAGCGCCGCGCCTCTCTGACCCACTTATACCTAGAAGCGCCGCGCCCCGGTCATTTGACCGCTTTGACGACCTACTAGAAGCGCCGTGCTGGTGTGAACTACTTAAAGCGCGGCGAGGCGGTCAAAAGACCGCTGAGTCCTTAGACTGGGAGGCTGTTACTTACACAAACTGATCGCTAGATGGCGCTTCGTGCACGAATCAAATCGTTTGGTCATAAATTCAGTTTGCACTAAGCCATGTATCATTCGTGTCAGACCGTGTTGTTGATAGTCTGTGGTTGTTTCATTATGACATACAGCACGTTCGAGTTATCTGTTCATTTATTTGTGTTGATTTGTGTTTGAGGTAAAAACTCTGGAAGAGTTCTTGAACAAAACTTAAGCAAACTTGACTTTCAACTAAAATGCTCTAAAAGTGAATGGGTGGCTAGTTCCAATTCACTCCCCAAATTCACTTCTATGCATTTAATATATGTTTGCGCCACCGAAAATGATCGGACATGGAATAAAGAGCCTAACAGTCTGGTTTCAATTACACAGTAGCCAGGATTTCAGGCCGCATTTTACAGGCTACCGTGGCTACTTTCTAAAACATTTTTATTCATTTAGGGAGAAGCATCTTATAGGGTCTAGCTACATCGGAGGGAGGGAGATAGAGCTATGCTGAGCAGAAAGATATTCTCCGTTTTGTGAATGTGTATGATATGTTTGCGATGTCTGCTGAAAAAAAGCCTATTGTTTCTACAATTTAAGATAACGTCTATGTGAATTCGAGATTCAGCATTGAGACACACAATTTAACATTTCGGTAGCGGAGGGCTGTAAGCTCACTGGGTAGAACTTCGGCCTCATACCGATATGGTCGATGGTTCAATCCCCGACCTCTTCATGGCAGAAATTTTTTTAAGCATGGCATCAATAAATATAGGCTATATTCTATTCTAGTTTTCTATTCACACAACTACACGCACGCTGGCGAATTCGAACATTCTGAAACGCGCATATGCGATGAAACATGATTGCGCATTCTTCCACGAGTTGCCTAAACAGCCAGCCTAGGCCTACAGTCTAGCCTATGCAGGGGCAGAGAGAGGCGGTGGGGGTGGGGAAGCAGTTAATTGTCCTCGATGCCACGGTGATGTCTGTTGTAGCCAAGCCTAGACGAGCGCATGGGGGAGGGGGAATGATCGGTTTCAAATAGGCTATGTTTGCAATGGATATAGTGTGTGGTATAGACCCCGAAGCCATTTGCTTTCAGAATAACGGCTGGCTGATGAAGTAGTTGGCTGGCTAGCTCAGCCAAAACCAAATGAGGCTGCAGCCGCCAAAGTTTTCATGACTGATAATGGCTTTAGTTGCCACTTCATGTCTACAGATGTCTATATTGTAGCCTACCATGATCTCAACACACAATGTTATTGTATTGTATTGGACAACGTTCTGCACGTTTCACTTCAATGTAGACTGCATGCGTTGTGAACAGCGCAGCAATCTCTGGAAAGGAAACGGTGGAAGTCGCAGTAGCCGAATAGCCTATCGCGTTCAATGTTGTAAATCCGTCTGTTCCAGAATATTTGGTTCATATCAGTCTTTGGTTTTGGTGTTTGTGCAACTGGGCCCTGGAGATTTAACAAAAGTCTGACTAGCCCTACGTAGGAATTAGGAAAGTAGCCTATGTAAGGCGAGATCAAGATTAGGCTACGTTGTTTGCTTCTTTCCCCCCTGCGTATCGTATAGCAACGGTGTGTCCAGTGGGAAAATCTCAGGGAGTTCTAGGCCTAATTTCTAGGCTTGTTTATTTTTCGCGTGTCTCTATGATATAATTATTTTTAGATGCAAAAAGTCTAACTGGCTTAGTCAAAGTTTGTCAGATTGTGGCTGGCGAAATTAATTTTCGTTAATGGTAAACAGTAGGCTATTGTGATTCATCCGTTTATTTCAGATAGTTTGTTATTAAAAACCATTAACAAAAAATAATTGTTCGTCGACGTTGATAAACAGTCAGAAAATTCAGTCAGTATAAGCTACACTATTTTGTCCGAGCCAGGACGTGAACCCAGGTCTCCAGCGTAGTAGTCGAGAGAGTTACCGATGCGCCACTGAGTGAACGTATTGGATAGAATTGGATGTAAACTTGTCTGTCCAGCAAATATGTAAGAAAATGCTTATACATTAGTCTGAGCTTTAAAAGATAGCCTACAAATAGAAGATAAGATACAACTATGAATGTACGTAGGCATACGCGCCCTACGTACATAAATAGGCTTCGACGAATTTCAGCTGAAAATATTTTTTACACACGTAGGCCTGCCTAATAGCACAACGTCGCAACGTTTTCAAAACAAACTCGCATTTTACCACTGCAAATCGCCTCCATAGACTAGCCTATGCCATGTAAATGAAAAATAGTTATTAAAATAAATCACATATATAATAGCCCACATATTGCACATATAAACTATATGTTTTATGGTAAAATAATATTCTCATGCCCGACTGACAGGAAACCCTTGCGACCTCTGCTGTGAGAAAAGAGAATAGCAGCCTGGACAAACATGGCCGAACGCGAGACAACATAGTGTTGTCACATAAGTGAGCGCAAAATAGCTCTAAACTAGCTTGTACCGGTGTGCTTTTGATCGTGTAAAAATTCTGGGTGACAAAACACGCGTATTTAGGAAAAGTCGTGAACGTAGGGTCCTGGAATTTAATCGAGTGAAAAGATTTTTTTTTTTTTGTAATCACTGCGGTCAAATGACCGCAGCCCGGCCGTTCTAGGTATATTTAGGTCACACCTACACGGCGCTTCTAGTAATACGCGTCAGCGGTCAAATGACCGGCGCTTGGCGCTTCTAGTGTTAATAGGCCTACATGCCTATCATGTCACTTTACTTATAACCGTAGGCTACATGCATGGAGAAGATCGCGCATTTTGTTACATTGTAACAATGGATGGTCAGATATGCGATAGGGCAGTGAGGGTGATTCATTGTAACCATCGACTATAGGCCTAGCTCCGCAAAAGAAGTTTCTAGCAACTTAGAATATATGGATCTCGTTATGCATGTTCATGTTGATTCAGAGATAGACATAGACTACCGTGGGCTACTGTGCGTCAATATAACAGCATTTTATCATGTGGTGAATTAATGACTAACGTCAGTTTAACATGTCAGAACTTTTGATCGGCGTTTCAAGTGCATGCCGCAAATAAATGAACTCGACTGACTGAATCCTTTATATTTCTTGGCTAAGTGCGAAGAGATTGACACTCGAACTGTGGCGTAACTGGTTGAGGCATCTGAATCATACGTCAGCGACCGGGGTTCAAAACTTACTCTACGAACCTCCGGAACCCATTAAGACAAGAGGCACTATTTTATGAAAAAGTTTTGCGATTTTTTATGATTGCGATGTCTGCTGAAAAGAAAAGTTAATATGTGAATTCGTGGTTCAGCGCGCACACACACACACACACACACACACACACACACACACACACACACACACACACACACACATTTTGACATTTACATAATAGGGCTCGGGCACACGCCTTGCATTCTAGGAATATCGCCGCCATTTGGTAGCGCACTGAACGTAATATCCATTCATTCAGTTGCACAAGACAAGAAGCAGAAATATAGTAGCGATTTATTCTTTTCCTCTTGCGATCGTGGGTTGCACTGTTACACCCCACTACACAGCAACATACTACCAAGAAGCAAAAACTAAGTAACAGGAACACACTAAAAGGCGGGAGTAAATCCATAGTAATCCACTAAGGAGTGAAGCTGCCAATGTGGCTGTGCCCGCGAAGTTTTGATGTCATGATCCTGAGCCCTAGTGTCAGGAAGTGTCTGTCGAGAGAGAGGGGGGAGGGAGGCAATCGTCCTCAATGCCGCATATAGGTAGGCTATAACGTCTAGTGAACTGGTTAGACAAGTGTGGGGGAGGGGGAATGATCGCACAAGACAATTGCTCTTCATGAAATGGGTAGTCTCACAGACGTTTGTCGATGTTTAAACGTAGCCTACTACATCACTTGCGAAATCGGACGTGGCACATAGAATTATTAGGCTACTGGATTTAATATAGCATAGACTTTGTTCATCCTATATTAGCCTATATTAAAATGTAATGTGCTGCGGGGAAGCATTGGGGAAGTCAGTTTAAGTTGTCCTGTAACAAAATGCCTCTTATTATAATCAAGAGTATGCAGCCACTACGCACATAATAGTCTAGGTTACGGGCGGATGCGAGCAACCCCATGCAAAAGAAGGCCTTAAGTTAACGGACTGAAGGCCTGTTTACATGTCAAACATGCATTAAATCTAAGAAACGAAAAACACAAATATCATGTATTGTGTCGTAAACAGTTAATGACTTCGTGGCCACTATGCGCAACTGCATCGCGCAGTGAGCTGAAGGATAGGAGGACCGACACTTATTAACACAAAGCTTTGTAAAGCACTAACAACCACCCCTCAAAGTTCATTGTCCATAAGTCCAAACAATAAGTATAAAAATCCGACAATCCAAAACGATAACGAGATCTCCCAGAAACGAAAAACAAGTTTGTTGAGTAGCCTAGTCCTTCCAACAATCTCAGCTTTTGCGTTTGTTAGATAAAAGGCATTCTGTCCTGC